>NC_143585.1:117581488-117711970 GCF_048544385.1 Mastigoproctus giganteus
TCTCATAATGGAAGAAAAGTTTTAATGGAAAGAGAATTACATCATACTTAAGAGAATAGATTATCTACTGGTAATGAACCACATAAGAATAAAACATGTTAAAATATTTTAATATGAAGAAAGACATGTTTCATAAAACTTGTAATTAAAGTGTAATATCATATTTTCTAATTCCAAAAAAAAAAAAATTATATATCTGCATCACTGTATACATGTTTCTCTCACTGTCACAAATACTGTGACACAAGTACCACAACACGCAAACTCAAATGCTTAGACTGAAGTAAACTAAATTCACCATAGTGCCAAGGTTTAGTGAGCATTCTTAGGAAATTTAGAGAATATAGATGTTTTCTGAACAAAATATTCAGAATTTTATGTTTTGATAAAGAAAGGACTTAATCTTATGCAGCTTAACAAATATTATGCATTATTTATGACATTCTTATTTAAAAATAAAAAAACAAAAAACTTTTTTATTGTAGAATTAGTGGCAAGTTATCTCCTGCTTACAGTTACCCCATCTCTAGCTTTTTGAAAGATAGCAGTTGACAGGTAGGCTGAAACATATGAGATGCTCAAAATAGCTTCTGGGGAGACAAAAATTTGAGTGGTTCTTGTGGTTCAGACATGGCAAAACATGAATTGAAGACTATGAGCATTCAGGCCACCCATCAACAAGTAACACAGGTGAAAATGTGGAGAAAGTTCGGCAAATCATCAATGAAGACAATGAATTATATTATTGACAGGCCTAGGACTCTCTTATGGAACATGCCAACACTTTAATGGAGGAATTGAACATGAAGCAATCTCTGCAAAGTTTGTACCATGATTGCTGACTGAGGAATAGAAAGTCATCTGTTTATCTGTCAGGAACTGTTGGATGAGATTAGAAATCAAAATCCTCTCAAGGGTTATATCAGGAGATGAAACTTGTATTTACTGCTATAATCCTGAAATGAATCAGCAGTCATCTCAATGAAAATCCAAAACATCTCCATGTCCAAAGAAAGCAAGGCAAGTCAGGTCCAACATCATCTTTTTCAACCACGAGGGCTGGGTTCATCAATGAATCGCAGCTAAAAGGGCATAGTTTCCAGAACCTCACAGAAAGTGAATAAGAATCAGAGTGAGCCCTGCATGCAATCTCCAATAAAATCAGTGACATCAGTGGCAGAAATGCTATACCTGATGCATAAACTCAAAAGGGGGACAACTATGATCAGTAACAAAAGCAGTCCTATTTCTTTTTATCGACTCAGTCCACAAACTCGTGGATATGCCCTTATAGGGAGACATCACCTAAAAGAGACATCAATCTTATTGAAAGAGCAACCCACTTGGTTGAGGTCTGCAAATGTAAGCAAATACTTCGAAAATGTGGTTTTCAGAGCAGTCTCATTAAATTCTATCTGAGAGGAGATACAGTGAATGTAGTCGAAATTTACAGATTTATAAAGGATAATATGATTTAGTGGCTATAAATTCAAATCATGAGGGAAGAATTTTAATTTCAAGTTAATTTTTGGAATAAGTTAGGACCATGTGTAATTGAGGCCAATAGCTTGATAATTGAAAGGTCAGCAGAATTTGCACCTATGTGGGAAGAGAAACATGTTCATCTCTGTGCATGTATATTTGCATATACACCAATGCTAGGAGTATAGTAAATAAATTTGATGAATTTGAAGTGTTGGTCAAGACATCTAAGGTGGATATTGTTGGGATATCAAAGACATGGTGTCAAACTGATATAAGCAGTGCAGAATTGGAATTAAGAGAGTGTAATGTGTACAGATAAATGGCAGGGATTTCTTTAGTTATATATACTCTAGAAGGAAGGGCCCCCATTGATTAATGTGGATTAATAACATTAATCAATGGGGATTAATGTTATTATGGAATCCCCCAGAATTCAGTGTTGAGCCCACTGTTGTTTTGTATATTTATCAATGATATTGATGAAGGTATATCAGTCTTAATGTCAAAGTTTGCAGATGACGCAAAGGGTGGCATGGTAGTTAATGCCAGTAATGGCAGTGTGCTACTGTAACAGTATCTTGAAAATTTGGGCAGATGGGCTGAGAAGTGACAACTGAAGTTTAACATTGAGAAATACAATGTACTGCAAAAGGGTAGCAGTAACCCCAGAGAAATGTACCAACTGTTTGGTGCTACTCTTAGGGGGTAGAAAATGAAAAAGACGTGGAGTAATTGTGCAGAGTCAGATATGAAATTTTCTGATCAGTGCAGACAGGCTGTCAGAGCAGGTCATGGGATATTGTCAGTTATATACAGGAATTTTGCTAGTAAGAAATTATCCCTTTGTATAAGGCAGTGGTCAGTCCACACCTTGAGTATTGCATACAGGTCTGGAGGCCTCATTTTTAAGAAGAATGTAGATTTGCTTGAGCAAGTACAGAGAAGGGCAGCGAGATTGGTGAGGGGAACGGAAGGGTGGTCTTACCAAGAAAGGCTTAAGTTCTGCAAATTGCAGCATCTGGAGACTAGGCACCTGTGAGGTGATCTGATTGAGGTGTATAAGGCTTTGAATATGTTAAGCAGGCTCAGTTCTGATGAGATTCTTCCTCTTGCTCAGATTACAAACCTGATGGGGCATAAATTCAAAATGAGAAAAACAGTTATAGAATAGATATGCAGAAACTTGCCTGTAGTCAGTTGGTATAGTTGATTGCTGGAACAAACTTCCAGCTGTCATTGTGGAAGTTGATAACTTCAATAAATTCAAAGAGGAACTGGGCAAACATTTAGAGGAAATTTGTGTAAAATGGTTTTTTTTTTTTTGGCTGATGCTACATACGCGTGCTTTCTTGCATCACGTGCCTCTACTGCTACTACATATACTTCTTGCGAAGTTTGTAAGCACAGATCTATAGGAATGAACCATATTATTGAAAAGCATGTATGAGGTAAGGCAATAAAGTTCTCGGACTGTCGTGCTGTTGCAGTCATGTTGTTCAAATTGAAAATAAACAGAAGTGGTATGTTGCAGTTCAGATTTCCTCCAACAGATGGTTGTACAGAAATTGTCCATTTGATTGACAAGTTGCAAGTAACAACAAGTTTTGTTAGTAATATTAATGTTCTGTGTCACAATTTTGCAATGGAGAAAAAAAACAAATATCAAATTTTGCTTTAAACTGGGAAAATCTGCAACAGAAATGTATGAAATGTTAATAACTGTTTATGGTGATGAAATGTTAAGTTGTACCAGTGTGTTTCAATGGTATAAGTGGTGGTTCAAAGATGGATATTAGAAAGTTCACTGTGACCCAAGAAGTGGGCACCCATCAACTACTTGAAAGGAGGACAGAGTTGCAAAAATTCAGGAAACTGTGACAGGAGATTGTCATTTGACCTTCAGAATAGTGGCTGATGAGTTGGATATGAATAAGGAGATGGTTTGTTAAATTTTGCATGAAGATTTAGGGAAAGTAAAATCTGCATATAGTTTGTGCTGCACAGCCTCGCAGATGAGCAGAAATACTGAAGAGTGTCATCATGAGAAGACTTCATCCAGACTTGTCAAGACAATCCTAATTTCCTTGACTGTATTGTCACTAGAGATGAGTGTTGGGTGTTTCGGTACAACCCAAAGATGAAGCATCAGAGTATTCAATGGACTAAAATCATTACCAATGCTCAAAAGGTTTTATTTACTCCGAGGAAATGTGATCCTGGAGTAAATGTTTTTTTTGACAAAGGGTGTGATTCTCAAGGAATTTATACTTGAAGAGAAGAGGTCAGTGTTGTGTTCTTGTACAGGTGATTTAATGACTGCTGAAGCACATTTCCCAGATAAGGCCACAATTTCAAGAGAAAGACAGCTGTTTTTTGTTGCATGATGCCCCTGCCCATTCTGCACTTGTTGTGAAGACATTTCTGACAAAACCTGGCATTGTACAGACCAATCATCCACCTTCTCTTCTGATCTAGTACCAGCAGGCTTCTTTCTCCTTCCTGAGGTGAAAACTGCTCCAAAAGGAAAAAGATTTCTGGATATTTAGGATATAGAGAAAAACTTAACTGCTGAATTAAACATCTCGTTGGGCACCTTTGGTGATTCCTTTCAGAAACTTTTAGAATAGTCTAGTTAATACAGGTAGTTCTCGACTTTACGAGTTAATTCGTTCCTACTGCGTGCTCGTAAAGCAAAAACTCATAAAGCGGGAATTTATTTCACATAGACATAAGGTTAAAAATAGGGGTTACATTCTCAACAATGAAATTAGTTAGCTAATTAGTTTGTTTAAACAAAACAAACTAATTAGCTAATTAGTTTGTTTTGGATAAACAAAATTAGTTTGTTTATCCAAAGAAATGAAAACGTAGCCTGTAAAATCAAGCAAATTATAATAATAGAGAAATTATTTACTATTTATAAATGTCAAAGAACGTTTATTCTTCATCATCATCGACTAAATACACCCTCGTTGATCACTCATTATTGGCTCGGCACTTGTTGAGTTTGTTGCACAAGGAGTCGTCTTCTTCAGAAATGTTTCAAGAGGCATTCGTTTCCAAGATAATCTCTTTTAATTATAAATTTCACGATTGCATGCATAAGCATTTTTTAACGGCACACACAAATTGCAACTAACATGATTCGCATGGAGTAACAAGTTTACAAAGCTTTAAAAAAAGGAATGAAGAGAAGATTCTGAAAATTTATTTTGTTTTTTATACAATTGAAGATTTCAGTAAGGGGGAAACACCTTTAACCATAATTACTACCCGTTTATAATTGCTTGCACTAACAGAAAAACCCAATAAACCGGAAAGTGCAAATTATTTTTATTGTTTTATGGTCGTGACCTCCAGAAATGCGCTTTAGAAAAATATCACAAAGGCTTTTAAAATTGATTCTTATAACAGAACATATGATAACAGTGAAAGTGTAGTGCATTTTAATGATTTTAATTGGTAACTAATACAATTTACAAACCATGCTCATGACCATTTATATGGCTTTAAGATCATGCTCGTTACCTTAAAACTGACATTTTAGGGAGATAAATAGCTTAGTTATACAAACGAAAATTTCAACTTCCGATATCTTGAAATGAATTACCAAAAAACAATGTGTTATTGGGTTCACATTACAATATTTTAATGATGCGATGGTGTCTCTGGAACGGATTAATATCGTAAAGCTGTGTACACTGTATTGCATAGCTACGCACTTGGTTTGAAATGCGGTATTTATGAATGCTTAACATTCATTTTTTGCAATTAATGTTCATATTTTCGATTTTGTTGATACTTGATACTTGGGAAAAAAAACTCGTAAACCCGAGAACTCGTAAAGCGATAACTGCCAGTACAGCCAGGTGATTATTTTGAATAAAATTAAAACCAATTTTGAGCTCCTCTGCTTTGTATTATTTTTTTCAATGATATATATATTTATGGTCCAAACTTTAATGCTACACCACATTTCTGGAATTTGCTCTGTTTGCGTGTAGTATTTGCATTTTTAGTCTTACTATTATGATATAAAATATCTCTAAATTTAACACGTTATCGAAATATGTATTATGTAAATAATTCAATGAACTGGCGTAATGTTAAAAACCAAATTAAACATTCTGAGCAAAAACAGAAAACATTTTTAGAGTTTAAAAAGGTTTTGTGCTTATTTTTGGAAATTTTTCCTTTTGTATAGAAGAGCAAAACAGAATTTGCTTATGTAGTTTATTTAGCTTGAACTGACAGTTTAACTGCTGATTTTCCATAAAATGTCTGCCAATTATGCAGATTTTAATAATATGAACTTGAATAACTTAATAAAAACAAACTAATGAACAAAGCATGAAGTTTTAGAAGTAAAAATGTATTTTTACAATAGGTATATTCTTAAAATAATCACAAAATGCTAATAGATGAGAAACAGTTTCACTTCCTTAACTATGTGAAACTTTAATTTTAACATTCAACATCACATCCCTCGTTTTTCCAACTTAACTTCAGAAACAAGTTACACTTTCAACAAACAATGCACATTCACATAATACTAGGCATTCTATATTGCACCCCCCTCCCCTTCAGGATTAATGGACTTTATTCTGACTAGATGAATTTGTGCGCACCTTGTCCTGTGCCTGAAAACTTGTCAAGAGCTGTAGATAGGTTTGTTTTTTTGCTTGGATGTGTTGAAACCCTCACCTCCCCACCACCACCATAAATTCATATCATTGAAAAAATAATTAGCTTAATACTCCAGAGAACAAAGCTCTCCTATGGTTCATGGACTAAACCATTCAGCTATAGCTTTATCCATTTTGATAATGCTTCAGCACTATTGGAAATTCCAACAAACATGATTAATTTATTCTTACTTTTTTTTAACATATTGCATGTTGTAAAGAATTTAAATAAACTTGGGTACTGAAACATTACAAAATGTAATTTTTGTATTTATAAATTTGTTTATTTTCAGTTAAAAGAAAACAGAATGAATGCAAAAATAACAGCAGGTCCACAGTCACAAATACTGGAAGGGGCAACGTGGGAAGAAGTACAAAATATTCAGGTAAATTTTGTGCCTTATTTATATATATATAAACACAATCTTCTGCAATATATTGCAATTTTGCTATAATTTAGTTGTGACCAATGATCTTTGTATGTTTATAAAGCATTTTCTCTCCTGAAACTGATAATTTTCTCTGACATTTATTAATTTTTTCATTAAGGTACATCTACATTTGGATGTTACATTCAGTTTCAGTGAGTGAAAATGTGAAATAAACGAAAGTTGAAAAAAAAAAAAAAAAAAACTATGATATGTAGTGACTATACACCAACCGGGACGCTTTCTGCACATTAGAACATCTGACACTGGCAAGCATTACTGTTTTCATGCTTCAAATCAGAGATTGTATTAGCATGCATCTTTTATTAGATGGTATAGAAACATCATTAATTTTAAATTCTTGATCTGAAGTGTTTGATAATTATATGCAAGAATTGACTTCATGAAATCTGCCAAAAACTTTCCTTTTATTAGTTTTTATAGTCAAATTTCTATATATATATAAAATTCACAGAGGCATCACTTTAAAACATTTTTTATTTTCAAATTTAAGGCACTTTGGTGAACATTTACCCCTGACTAGTTATACTTATTAGTTCTGGTTTTCTCCTGTTTTATGAAACTAAAACTTATTACTGCTATAAAACAAGAGAAAACCATGCTTGGAATAAATTCCACATATCCTATCACCATAATCTAATTGCATATAAAAGACCTACAGCTAAAGCAAGACAAATTAGGTGGAAAGCCAAATGTGATAGCTGTTTGCCTTAACTCTCACCCAACACCCGACTAACAGCTCATCTGGCTGAAAGAACACAAGTGCCAAATGGAAAATTCTTTTGATCATCCTCTTCAATACACCACAACTGGAAAGGGAAAGACCTGTCTGATCCTGAAGAAGTTTCTACATTCTGTATTAGCAGAATATTTCAGAATGTAGAAACTTATCCTTTCAATATATCATAGAAAATGCTGAACAGTATGAATAAACTTCTCCACATACCTTTTACTTCTCTACAGTCAAACCTTTATACTAATAAAACTTAAGGAATTATTAAACAAATCTTCAAATGGTGCAGCAAGTCTAGAAGATGTTCATTACATTATATTGAAACTTTACTTGAAGATGACCTGTGCACTTTGCTGGATCAGTAAATCATATATCTTTGAGTACAGTTAACCTCTTTCCTAGTGCCATTCATTCAATCTTGCTCTCTATTAAAACCAGGAAAACATCATTCTGTGGCTCAAAATTATGTCGTTATCTCTTACAATCTGTGTGGGTAAAGTTTTTGAAAAGATAGTTCAGGTGAGACCTGCATGGGTCTTGGTATTGGAGAATCTCATCAGAGATTGTCAGTATACTTTCATAAGAATGAACCTCTGGATATAACATCAATGCTCCATCTCATCTCATATTTATAATTAAGTAATGAAATTTTTGGATATGGATTATTCTTACATGTGCACACCATATCCAAGTATTTCATTACTTCATACAGCATGCCCTTCCCCCCCACCTTTTCTGCTATTGAATATAGCATAAATTGTCAAAGTAATAGAACAAGCTTATCTGCGAAAAGATCTAAACCTTCAAAACATTTCCTAGTTCATTTCACAAATATACATGGTCTCAGTTCTAATCTCAACGATGTTGATGTCCATTTCCACTTAGTCTGCCAAACCCCATGTACTTTTTCTGACAGAAACTCAGTTATCAGTTATTTCAATTACTGCTCATCTTGACTGCCCAAATTATTCGCTGTATGATTCCTTTCGCCTCAAAGGTGGTACTTGTGCATATGTCCGTTCCAGTATTCCCTGTCAGATATTTGGTAATTTGGAATCTCCTCTTTTTGATCTTCTCTGGCTTAAAATCTCTCTACCACATTCTGTCAAATTCATTGGTTGTCTCCCAACTCCACTAATCACTTGGCTCTTTTTTACTTCCTCTCTTTGCAACTTGACTTTCTCCAGTCCAACTTTCCTAACAGTGAGGTAATTTTCCTTGGTGATTTTAATGTTCACAACTCCAGCTGGTTCCATTTTCTAGTCACACTGACCCAGCTGGTTGAAAACATGCACAGATGGTTCATTTAACTACAAGAATACCAGACAATCCTAACCATACAGCCAACACGCTTGATCTTTTTCTCACAAACAACCGTTCTAAGTACACGGTTGAAGTGAGCGGTCCTTTAGGCACCTCAGATCACAACTTGGTGATTGTCTCTTCTCCAATGGAGCCTTTATCTCATGGCTATTCCCAAGCTCGTATTGTTTGGCATTACAAGAATGCAAAATGGGATGACCTGCGAGATTTCTTTTCCTTGGTCGGATTACAGTTTCAAAACTTCTGATGTCAACGTTTGCTCAGATTTTGTCGGTAAAATTATTCTTTTAAGAATAGAATCCTTTATTCCACACTCCACTTTAAAATCTCGTCATTTATCTAAACCTTGGTTTTCCAATAAATGTGCTAAGGCTGTTCAAGAGAAGGTTGCATATCGTAATTGGCTTGTTTCCAATTCTTCAGATTCATTTTCTGCCTACACCAAACCTAGCAACAATTGTAAAGCAGTTATTAATCAGTCCAAACTAGATTTTGAATAGGCTAAGAGTAGAAAACTTGCTTCTTGCCCTAATGGTAGCCGAGCATTCTGGTCTCTTTCCAAAGCTATTGGCCACACCCATCTCTGCTCCCACCTCTGTCCAAACCAGTTGGTTCTGTTGTCACTTTAGCCAAGGAGAAAGCTGACCTGCTAGCATCCCATTTTTCTTCCAACTCCTGTATACCTCCCACCATTCCCAACACGCTCCATTCAATGCCTCCTGTGGTCTTCCGTCAAAAGGATGTCAGAAGGATTTTGACGAATCTTGATGCTAAGAAAGCTCCAGGTTCTGATGGTATTTCTCCACTTGAGAACAAGTGGAGAAATACCACCTGTGCTCCTGAACTTGTTCCTGTTCTTTGCCGCCTTTTTTCACTTTCTTATTCTAAAGTTGCTTTTCTTTCTGCTTGGAAATTTGCTCATATCCAACCAGTTCATAAAAATGGTGACAAATCCTTCCCATCCAGTTATCATCCCTTTGCAATTACGTGTACTCTTTCTAAATTAATGGAGAAATCAATTAGCCGCCAACTCTTAAAATACCTATAAACTTTGTCTGATCAATGATCGCCAGTGTGGATTCCATCAGTGTCAATCCACTGGTAATATTCTGGCTTATGTTACCCATTTATGGACAAATTCAATGGAAAAGTTCAGTGAGACACAAGCAGTTGCTCTTGACATCTCAAAAGCTTTCGATTGTGTTAGGCATAAAGGTCTTCTAAACAAGCTTCCATCTTATGTTTTGCCAACTCGTTTTTGTAATTGGCTATCCAGTTTTCTCTCTGATTGCTCACTGCGGGTGATTATAGATGGCTCTCTGTCTTCTAACTTCTCCACTAATGCTGGTGTACCCCAAGGCTCAATTCTTTCCCCCCACTCTTTTCCTCTTGTATATTAATGACCTCCTTCCATTGAACGGAAATTCTATCCATAGTTTTGCTGATGATAGCACATTGCATTCCACTTTCCAGTGTGAGAAACCTTGCCCTGCTCAATCAGCTTCAACTTCTCGAATATCCGCTACCAATTCCTTAAATGCTGATCTCCAGATAATTCTCTAGTGGGGCAAAGACAACTTAGTTGATTTCAATCCTTCTAGAACTCAGTCCTGTCTTATATCTCACAAAAAGGATCCTTCTGCTTTTCCTATGCTTATCTTTAGTGACACTCTGATTTCTAGGGAAGATGATATATCTCTTTTGGGGATTACCCTGACTTCTAATCTCTCTTGGCACAAGTACATTATAAATATTGCTTCCTTTGCATCTAAAAAACTTGGTTTTCTCTTTCGCTCTCGGCATTACTTTTCTTCCAAACAGCTGTTCACTCTGTACAAATCGCAAATCCACCCTACCATGTGATATCGTTCCCACATCGGGGGTGGGGTCCCCCCCAAAACCTCTCACAGACTTTCTCCACTAATGCTGGTGTCCCCCAAGGCTTCTAGATTCCATTCAGAAGAGGGCAGTTAGGTTAATTAATGACTCATCTCTTAACAGATCTCTTCACTCGCTGTCTCATAGACATACTGTTTCTGCGGCATGCCTTTTCTACAGATACTTCCACGGGCACTGTTCTTCTGAATTGGCTTTTATAATTCCCTCTCTCTTTCAAAACAGTCTGAACATTTGCCGCCACCAGCTAACGTCCATTTACTGTCCAACTTCAAACTCTCAAAACCAACTTTTCATCTTCCTCGTTTATTCATTCAACTATCGTTTTCTGGAACAACTTTCCTACATACGTATTTCCTGAAAATTACAGTTTACAGAAGTTCAAGTGTAATGTCAACAAATATCTTTTTTCATCTTCTCAATTTACAACCCAAGCATCTGGTACTAAGTACTATAGGTTCTAATACCTCATGTTTGTGGTTTTCATAAAAAAAAAAAAAATAAAATAAAATAAAATAAATAATAATGCCTTTTTCATGAAACAACGATCGACTTAGATATTATTGAGAAGGCATTTGACAACATGTTGCAGAAGTATTAAGGTATTATTATGGACCATTATCATCCAGAACTAAGGAGCCATCTGCCTGAAATAATTTGGAGTTACCTCTGTCTGTGCTCTTTTCAGGTTCACTTTTCACAATGTGCTGTGAAAGTGAACCTGAAATGAGTCCCACTTAGCACAACATTATTCACAATTTGAGTCAACAATATGACATAAGATATCCGTAGAACTGTCGAAGCTTGCATGTTTGCTTAAGATCTTACCATTTTCTGCCAATTTCAAAAGCATGAATATTATCAAATGGCACGAACACTATCAAATCTGACTTGCCATAACTGAAACGGAATCGACCTTTTGTAGTGGGTGTCGGTAGATGAAATATACCACCACCCACTTTTGCAAATGGATTGTGGTAGATGTCTCTTCAGGATTGGGTTACTCTCCAACCCAACCCTGAACTAAAATTAAATAATATTCCAATCCCACTTGTTAAAACAGTTAGGTTTTTGAAAATGATATTAGACAGCAAGCTAAATTTACAATCTAGCATCGTTCACCTTTTAACTACTTTTTTAACTTAATCTAAAGCAGTTGAATATACTTCCATTAATCCCATCCATGTCATGGGTTGCTGATCAGCATACATTCCTATACCTTTGTTGCTTGCCTAGATTATTGCCCTCTGGTATGTGACTCTGCCAGGAGAAGTACTTTATAGTGGCTAAATGCGGCACCTCCGTAGCCAGGTGGGCAGGAGCAGCAGTGCGTAGCACACGCTTCTTGATTAGACCGGGGTTCAAGCCCATGCCCACCAAATACGGAGGATGTGGAAAGGTCAGGGAATGACCACTACATATCCCTGGAGCAATATGGCCTTAGTTGCTAATGCTCCTAAAAACCAAACAACGACAAAAGTGGCTAAATGTCATTGCAGAACAATGCTGTGAGGACTGGCCTTGGAGTTTTGAGATATTTTCCATTCCTAAAGCCTTTATATCCAATTACATGGTCCTCCCCCGTTTTTCTATGAAGGCATAATGTTTTACATCTTCATAGAAAAAGGTGCTGTTTCTTTGTGCTGTTATAAACCAGAGTTATCTGTTGCACTGTAGTTGGGCATACCTATATAATACAGTTGGATTCCTTCTGTTATAGTAAACCACATTAAAATCACCTGCCTCATGTACTTAGGAAGTTGTTCAAACTTGGAATGTCAATTTAAGGAATACGGTAAATCCTCTTTAAAGTAGACACCATTTGGTATGAAGAAAGGGTCCAATATACAGAAGTGTTTGCTTTAAAGAGATCAGTGTGGCTAGTTTTGATAATTTGGAAAAATGAAATTCGCTGTAACTGGTTTTTATTCTGACAAATTCAATGAATAACAAAATAATGATATTGAATAATGGACAATGGATATATGAAACAATGAATATAGAGTGCAATTATGGCTACTTTCCTGGAAAGTGCTGCAAGTTTTATTACTTGTTAATTCTTAAAATGATATGTAATTTTTGTATTTACATATATATATGTGTTTCAACTAATTAACTTTTAATAAAAATCAAATTTTAGTGAACACAAAGTTTTCCCAACCTTTTTTCAGATACAGACAACATTTATAATTAAGGTGGAAACCACAAACGACTTTTAATTACAAAATATATTAATATATTCACATGCTGTAGGTTAATAACTATTTTGTAAATACAATATATTCTCATACTTAGCACATCTAGTTACATTAGGTTATAGGCATACCTGAATCGCTCATCACTGTTAGTGGGATTTTTGCTTACTGTGCAACACACCTTTATTGTCTTCCTGCAGATAATTTTCATAAGTTACACGGATCACAAGTTGGGAAACACTGGTTTAAAGCATTACATTTTGGCAATACCATTTTAATTACGGATAATTAAATCGCTTACTTGTTTTCCTCAGTTTTGCTTCCATAGAATTCTTTTAATTTAATAGAATACCCACTCCCATCTACTCTACTTTAATGAATCAAAACTCCTCCCTTTTTAAATTTTTGCAAATGACCCTACCAAGAAATTTAATTTCTTCAAATACTAACACTATGTAATGCATAGGGAAATTTTTGACTTATATTACTAGAAGGAAAAACTGTGTACCTGAACTTTGATAAAACCTTTGTGTGTGTAGACACTTAAATTACCACTGTTTTGTACCATTGAGTGAAAGTGATGTGTCAGCATAGGAAAATTGTCATTATTTCTTAGTAATGCTAAATGACCTCTCCAAAGTGGACAATCTCTAATATGGATGCAGACATTTTTAACAGGTACCTTTTTCAAATTTTCAACTTCATGGAACCAGATGTGTTCAAGGGTAATTGACACACATTCATTTTTATTGAAAGTCAAAAGCATTACAGTAATACTAATTAAACTTGGGATAGCCATGGATTATTCACAGAGCAGGTGACATGTTAATGGCATAATGTCGTCAATATGCTCACGACTGCTGGTAAGCAATATTTGCAAATTTATTTTGACTATTCAATGCAGTTCCAACGGTGTGTATCACTTAGCAAGACAATAAAATTGCCAAAGTGAAAGGCAGCATTGCCAAAGTAACAAACACACACACAACACAACACATTGGACACCACTGTTGCTAAAGCAGTTATGAAAGTAATGTGAAACATTAAATAGTATTTTTATTGAAGTATATTCGTGGATCATGGATGCAGAAAATCCCCGTGGGCTACTGATAGAAATTTCCAAAGCAGTCCATTGGTGGAATGATATTTTTTACTTTTTTTGAAAGAACTGTACAACTTTAAAACAATGCTTTAAGTTTGGTGGGAGGAACCTCTATGCCATCAATTTATCTATATTCCCTCCTTTGACCTTCACTTTCCTTCATTGTAAATCCCATTAAAACAATTACCCTTAAACACATCTGCTTCTGTGAATTTGAAAATTCAAAAAAGACACCTGTTAAAAGTGTCTACATCTATATTAGAGAGTGTCCACTTTGGAGGAGGTCATTTAGCATTGTTAATTTCTAACACATCTGGTATTCAAGCCTGAGTGTCCTCAGTAAGAGGTATCTGTTTAGCAAGGCTTTATTGTGTGTTTCAGGACACAGCTCTGCTTGTTTTGTCTTGGGTGTATGTTCTTTCCTCTTATGATGCCCACTTTCACTATTGTGGGGAAGAATATTTTATCTACCTGATATCAGACAGTTGCACTCAGCTTATGCTATTCTCAACTGTCATTCCTTCAAAATATATATACCATCAGACCTGACAATATGGTAGATGCTGCAGCAATTTTTCCTTTATTTTAACTTTACAGCCTGGTTACTGGTAATATGTAGTGTCTTCATTGAACTGTGCACCATGAAGTAAGTTAGCACTACTTCATTTTTCCATCTCCCCTGCCCTAATTTATATGCTCTCTCTCAGTGCAGTCTTTTCCATAAGGAAGAATTTCTTAGTCCTACTCTGAAATGCATTTACTCCCAGTTACTCTCCTGTAGAAAGTCCAATCAGTCAATATAATTTTGCTAAACCCCAGTCCATTCTGACATTCCAGAAAATGAAAGTGCTGACTTTACCACTTACCCTCATTGTGCATTTTCACAACATCCTCAATTCCTTATACTGATTATAAGTCTGTCATTCGAAAAGCCTGCTACAGTAACTGATTACACATCTGGAAATGGGGTCTCGGCCAAAATCCCGACAGTATCTATTATATTGTAAAAATATATGAATATAATTCTATATATTTATTAGTTTTTTGGTAAGTAAAAATTTACCTTATTAGATTAATTTTGTAGAAAGAATATAAAAAATAACAAAAATTTTAATGACAAATACCTCTTTCAATTTGAAGATCACGATTTCCGTTACAGAAACAAACAGTTTTAAAACACGATCAGCAAATAAAAATGACTTAATTAATTTTACTTTATTACATTGCATTTAATTGGTAATTTTTCATGATGAATTTTGGTATTTGTATAGGGCATTTGAGCAGTAATTATAGGTATAGCATTGAAATGCTAAAGATAAAAAACTTGAAATAAGAGTACTTTCAGAATATGAAAAATTTAGAATAATGTATTTTGGTAGCTGTGTAACATTTATCATAAATATCATTAGCATAACTAAAACTGTAATTACACAGGTATTTATTTATTTGTAATTAGTTGTACTTTCACGAATTTTTTGACAAGTACATTAAGCATGACCATGGGCACCGGCAGGATATTTTTAAAGGAGTAACAGGAAAAAATATCCCATTTTCTTCTTTATTAAGATTATTTCTCCGATTGATATCCCCCGGGAAATATATTCCATTTTCTTCTTATTATTCTAATTCCTAAGATTATTTAATGACAAATACCTCTAATAAGATTCATAATATCAATCTTAATAATAAGATTCATATCAATCTTATTATTAAGATTGATTTGAATACAATAAAAAGTTCTATTATTGAAGTATATTACGATTATTATAATGCTCAAATGTTTGATTATAATTTGTATGATTTTTTGCAAATTGTAATCTGTGATTTCAATATCATTAAACTGTGATTATTGTCAGTTGTGGTTTTTGTGAACTGATTGTATACTGTTAATATATACATATACAGCAAACCCCTGCTATTCGCGTGGGTTACATTCCTGAGAAATGCCGCGAATACCGAAAACGCGAATACTGAGTTATGGCTCCCATAGTAATAAAGGGGTTCCGTTCCAAAGTATGAAATATAAAAGAAAAACTAGTCTAAAATTTTGTCTATGTATGTATTATATGTACCTTCATAATATGACTATGTACATAGACAGCACATAGTGAAATGCAAGCATATGGCATCGAAATGAAAATAAGAAGCAATTTAATATTAAATGTAATATTTATTAGAAATTTCAAACAAATCTTTCAAACCAGAGCGTTTGCTAGCTAAAAAACTTATCCCACCAGTGCTACCACCAGTTTCGCTGAAGTGTTGATAAAGGAGTTTTGCCTTTTCACGAATGATGAGTGAACTTAACGGAATTTTATTTTGAGTTCGGTCTTCTATCCACAGATTTTAAGCCTTTTCCATTTTTTTCTAATTTAACATCACGAGTTACAGAGCAAATTTTTGAAGCAATTAATTAGCGCGTTTTTCAAGGACAATCAAGAAATCACTCCTTGAGTTTTCTGATTTCTTGATTGATCATACCGTTGACTCATTGATTTTATAATGTTTTGCCACTGAGGAGACACTTTCACCATTAGAAATTTTGTCTAATAACTCAATTTTATTCGCTAATGTCATCACCTTCTTTGATCTTTTCCCATTTCCCTTGTTGTTCATAGCCATATTTTTGTACGAGTTAGAAAGAACTTGTCCACAATAAAGTCACTTTCTTCCATTAACACACTCGAAAAAGTCTGTTTAAAACTGCAAAACGGTAGATTTATCACTTTTGTAAGCATATCAGTTTATAAATTGATAAATTTATTCAGTTTATAAGCATATAAATTAAAAGCAAACGACGAAACCTTCCATGACAAGCGCATAACACATACTAAACAAGGATTAGTATGTGTCGATTTTGTCACCCCACTCTCCCCACCCACTGAGCGCTGTTTTGACCGGGAAAGATAATTTTAGCCACGCCCATGTTTTTTATGGCGGAAAATGTTCACGGCGCTTTAAAATTCACATTTTTTAACTAGATCAGTGACCGCGAATACAGATACCGCGAATAGCGGGGGTTTACTGTATATATATGAGGCGAGTTGTTAATTGGTGGAATGCGGAATTATCCAGGTTAAGGAAAGAAGTATTTTTATGTAGGAAGGCATATCAGAGGTATAGGCGGTGGGGGCTGAATGAGGCTCAATTTTATCATGCATGTTATAGGAATAAAAAGAAAATTTATTATAGGGCTATTTATGAGAGTAAATTAAAGGCTTGGAGAAATCTAGTTACTAGTGTGGGCAATACAGATCCTTGGGGATTAATTTATAAACTAAGTATGAATAAAGTAAGACCTGGAGAGATAATGAATACCGTAATCGTCAATGGAGTGGAAACAACTGATTGGATTACAACAGTGCAGGCAATAACATCGGAGTTGTTTCCTCATGAGGAAGAAGGGGGGGAGACAACAGAGCAAGAAGGCATCAAGGACTCTAATGTAACATACCTTGGGTCTGTTGATATTAGCGTATTTACTTTAGAGGAATTGAGAGCCGTTTCTAAGAAAATTAACATTTCCAAAGCCCCAGGAATCGATTTAGTAGAGAATATCGCTGTTCTTAAAATGATTGAGCTTTATCCTAACATCTTGTTAAACTTGTATAATAAATGCTTACTTCAAGGTACCTTTCCTGGGATCTGGAAAGTTGGTTTGATCAAGCTGTTAGTTAAGCCGGGTAAAAAACCAAATGACCCAAGAGGGTATAGACCAATTTCGTTATTGGCCAATCTTGGCAAAGTTTTTGAAAGATTGTTATTTATAAGATTGAACCAAGTCATGGATAAAAATGGTTTGACCCTGCCTTATCAGTATGGTTTCAAGAGAGGGCATTCTACGGAGGATGCCATTAATGATCTCATGAATTTCACCAACCAGGCGGAGGATAAGTATGTGTTAGCCATCTTTATAGATTTTACTGGAGCTTTTGACATGGTGTGGCTTGAGAGTATTCTGTCTGCATTAAGGGGTATGCAGTGTCCAGACTTATTGTATAGGACGATACAGAGTTATTTGTATTGTAGGAAAATTATACTAAAAGCTAAGCAGCTACAGTTTAATAGGAATCTTTCGAGAGGGTGTCCTCAGGGGTCTGTATTGGGCCCACTTTTTTGGAACTTAGTACTTAATTTATGGCTAGAACAATCAATTGAAAATCTGCATAAGATTGCATATGCAGATGATTTGGTTTTATGTATTACTGATAAATCCAGGGCTGTGCTTGAAATAAGAGTGACCCAGGTATTAGAAAGTCTAGTGTCGTGCGCTGATCTGCACAAACTATTGATATCTACAACTAAAACTGTTATGATGCTTCTTAAGAGGAAACTAAATTATGCGTGACCACCAAAAGCTTTAATTAAGGGGAGGCAGATTCCCCTAGTATCTGAGGTGAAATATCTAGGTATAAGAATTGATGACAGATTATCGTTTTTCCCACATTTAAATTACTTACACGAAAAAATTAAAAAATTTAGTGCAGCAATAATTCGATTAACACGGTCAGATTGGGGGTTGAAAAGGAAAGTTTTAAATTTATACTACAAGGCAGTCTTCTTACCCATATTTGCGTATGGAGCATCAGTGTGGTACTTCAGAGTACCACACTGATGCGGTACTCTTAACGTTAAATTTAAACAGAAATTGTTATCGATTCAATGCTTTATGTTATTTCTAATTTGTGTAGAACAGTCTCAGTGAATGCTATGCAGGTTTTGGCCGGGCATTTGCCTCTAGACTTGTACATTGTGTATCGGGCCCTTTGTTATTACTTAAAAAAAGGCATAGTGGTTTCTTTCATGAATATTACATCTGATGTCACTATAGAGATAGCTAAAGCTAAGAAAAATGTTCTAACACAGTTGATTGGTATGTGGCAACAGAGATGGGATCTTAGTGCAACTGGGGAGGTGACTAGATTGTTTATTCCAACAGTTAAATTTACTTATGATGGTAACAACAAATGGTTTTTTCCTTCTATGGTAACATCGTTTATTTTAACTGGCCATGGCTCATTAAATTTTAAACTACATTACTTTGGTCTAGTCGGCTCTCCTTTATGCACTTGCGGTCAACCTGAGACTTGGAGTCATTTATTATATGATTGTAGTTTGTATGTTGAACATAGAGAAAGGCTAAAAGTGAAGATTGGTAATTTAGTTAGAGGCTGTGAAAGTGACCTTATTGCTAATCAGGATAAATTTCAAGCACTGCAAGAGTTCTGTGTAACTGTTTTTCAACAGAGAAGACATTGGAATAATCTAATGATTACTAATTAAGATTTGGTTATATACATTTTGATTATTTGTGTTTTTTTTTTTTTTTCCTTTTAATTTGTTTATATTATGTGTGTGTGTATATGTATTTTATTTATTTATTTTTCTTTCCTTTTTTTTTTTTTTTTTTGCTGGCTCTCAGGTGTGGGCAGCCTGGGAGCGGGATTGCTGGCACCCACCGGTATCAAAGTATTTTTTTTTTTTGTAGTTTACTGGCGGTTTCCAGGGTGTCCCCTATGTCCGCCGTTCGTTAAGCTTAATTGTGTGCCAGCAGAATCGTTTTTTTAGTTCATCTAATTAAAATTTAAGTTTAAAGTTAAGTTTAAAGTTGAAGTTTAGATCAAATCGTTTGAATGTGTTTTAGTTAATTTAAGTTAATGTTTAGTGTTTAGTTTTAGGTTAGGGTTAAGTTAAGTTTGAGTAAAGTTTAAGTTCTGTTGTGTGTTTAAGTTGAGTGTTAGTTAATTTAGTGGGCAAGTTTGGGTTTGAGTTAAGTAATTATGAAGCTGGTTTTGACATTAGTGTAGGTTCGGTTTAGGTTTAAATTTAAGTTATAGATGAGTTTAAGTTTA
This sequence comes from Mastigoproctus giganteus, assembly GCF_048544385.1. NCBI lineage: Eukaryota > Metazoa > Arthropoda > Arachnida > Uropygi > Thelyphonidae > Mastigoproctus > Mastigoproctus giganteus. Next base: position 117,601,209 of record NC_143585.1, read on the forward strand.
GGTTGTAGTTTAGGTTTAAGTTTAAGCTTAGATTTGAGTTACTGTTTAATTAAAGTTATAAGTTTAATTTATGGTTGATGTTTCCTAATTTAATTTAGTTTTAAGTTAAGCTGAAGTTAAGTCGGGTTTGAGGTAGAGTTAGGTTTAATTTAATTTTAGTTTAAGTTTAGGTTGAATGTAAGATTTAAGATTTGAGTGTGATTTATAATTATAGTAAGTATTTAGTGAGTGATAAGTACGCGAGCCTTTACGGAATTTAAGTTATCTATCGCGGTTACTATTTATAATTGTCATTAGTGTGTGTAATGTGTTGTGTATGTTGTTTGTGGCTGGCATCTGGCATTTAGCAGCAGGGGGCCGCGGAGAACTAGTCCCGACCCCCCGCTCCCGTACCGCGCCACGAGGAGGCAGCCAGATTCTCTTTTTTCTTCTATACCCACCGGTATAGCACTACTTCCGGTGGGTGCGGGATTTTTGTGCATGAAGCACTTAAAATAGAAGACCAGGCCCAGCACCAAGTGAAGATGGGCGGCCATTAGGGTCTATTCGCCAACGGGGAGCGGCTGTGCAGGTGACAGCTTCTCCCTGATGGCGAAGAGACCTTCCATACAGGTCTATTTTGCAGAGATTCTGCACAAAGTCAACTTTATCAGGTGGAGATAGACGGAAGTCTAGGTGCCACCTTAGACATAATAATAATAAAAATAATAATAATAATGTATATATTTGCATGCATGCATATTATAATAAATATGAAAATGTAGATATGAGTTACATGGAAAGCCAAAAGGCAAAAAGAAGTAATAGCTGAAACATAAAAGAAATGTTTTAAGGGAAGTGACCTGTAAAATAAATAAAAAAATAAATTAAAGGAAGTGACCTGTAAAATTAAAGAAAATAGCAGTAGCTGGCATCAGATAATGGTAGATAAATTTAGCTATAGTTCTAAAGGGGGTAATAGAGCAAAAATACATTTATATCCGATGTCAGCAAAAATAAAATAAAAGTTGATACATGATCAAGATTTTCATCAGGGGACTACACCTGACCATCCACAAAGGACTGCATTTCTATATTGTCCAAAGCTGTGTAAGAGTAAAAATTTGAAAATAAATTAAAAATAATCGAAAAAGAAAAGCAATATATGCTCCTACAAAGTATGGAGAAAGTAGTCCCTACACAGTGTTTATAATGAAAGTTACGATAAATTTAATACAAAAATATTGAAGTAAACAAATACCGACAAGTCAGAAACGACAGTTAAAAAATTAAAAGTGAAGAATTTCAGAAAATCTATACCTGAAATACAAAACCGAATGGGCAGGAAATGACAGTGCGAAAACACAGTCAATCCAATTGCTGCAACCAAAGCGTTATAAAACCGTTCTAAGCATTCATAATTTATAGTAATAAAACCAAAGTGAGAGAGAGAGAGAGCTGTAAAAACAAATAACTAGTGACCTCTAAAATCAATTTTAAGAAATAATATACAGGTAGGTCCCATTTTACAGTAGTCAAATTTTGTGACTTTTCACAATAACGACTGTTTCAAAATATTACCCAAAAAAAATTTAAAATAACAAAAAAATCACAACTCAGTAGCATATCACAGCAATGCCCATGAGTCCAAACACGTGCTAGGTATTTCTTTTGTTTTTCCTGGTGCATTGTTGGTGGAATGATAGCAATGCCAAGAGTTGTTTACGTTCAGTGCACCATGTTGGTTTCATTCTGAATTTTCCCTCAATTGTTAACGGGGTTACACAGTGTTATTATAGTGCTATTTCTCATTAATAATAATAATAATTTTTGTGTAATGATGAGCTCTAAGTGTAGGACAGTGTCTGTGCCAGGGGAGGCCAAAAAAGTGTGTAAAACACTAACAATTAAGGAGAAAATGGATGTGATTCGCCACATGTAGTGTGGTGAGCGTAGGTCGGTTGTGTGTAAGGTGTTGAGTTTAGCGCCTTCTATCGTATCAACGATTATGAGCAATGTTGGTAAAATAAAGTGCACGCACACAAGGATAACAAGCGTGTCAATCCTCCAGAACAACTTATTCACGCAGTGAGACAATGGAAAAAATTGAGAAATTGTTAGTGTTGTGGGTTGACGATATGAACCAAAATAATGTTCCTGTTACACAGGTGGTAATTCTGGACAAGGCGAAGTCATTATATATGTGAGCTGTCTGGTAGTACTGAAACATTTACGGCCAGTAAAGGGTGGTTTAATCGGTTTAAAAACCGTTCTAAAATTCACAATGTAAAAGTGTCTGGTGAAGCTGATAGTGCTGACGTTGCAGTGGCGGAAGAGTATCTTTCCAAATTTAAACGTCTAATAGACGAAGGCAACTACCACCCTGATTTAGTTTTTAATGTGGTCGAAACGGGGCTTTATTAGAAAAAATGCCAAGCAGGATGTACATCGCCTGTGAGGAGACGTCTTCCCCTAGTTTCAAGGTTGCAAAAGATCGGTTGACATTGCTTCTGGGTGGAAATGCATCGGGAACATTTAAACTCAAACCGATGTTGGATTTACCATTCAGAGGCGCCTCGTGAATGGTAAATTAAGGTCATGGTGAAGACATGACTTCCTATGTTTTGGCACTCTAACAAAAATGCATGGGTGACTTAGACAATTTTTAGCGAATGGTACACTTCGTACTTTTGTCCAGAGGTTGCTCACTTTTGTGCAGCAAATGGTTTGCCTCCCAAAGTCATGTTGGTGCGGGACAATGCCCCAGGACACCCAGCCAACCTCCAAGAAATCCACAATGACCATTTGGAAGTTGAGGTTGTGTATTTGCCTCCCAACACAATTTAACTTTTACAACCGATGGACCAGGGTGTAATTGCAACCTTTAAGGTGTATTATTTGCATACAACTTTCAAAGTATTGTTGAGGCTGTGCAGTCTGATATATAAATGTGAGGGACTACTGGAAGTCATATAATATCCTGAATGCCATCACAAACATTGATTCGGCGCTTCCGTAGCCAGGTGGGCAGGAGCAGCAGTGCGTATTACATGCTTCTTAATTAGACCGGGATTTGAGCCCGTGATCACCAAATACGGAGGATGCGGAAAGGTCAGGGAATGACCACCGCATATCCCCAGAGCAATATGGCCTTAGTTGTTAATGCTCCTAAAAACCAAATAACAACAACAAACATTGATTCTGCCTAGGAAGAAGTGTCACAGTCCTGCATGAATTAAATTTATCATAACTTTCATTATAAACACTGCATAGGGACTACCTTGTCCATACTTTGTAGGAGTCATATATTGCTATTCTTTTTCAATTATTTTTAATTTGTTTTCAAATTTTTACTCTTACACAGCTTTGGACAAGTATAGAAACAGTCCTTTGATACATGGTCAGGTGTAGTCCCCTGATGAAAAACCTGATCTTGTATCAACTTTTCTTTTTATTTTCACTGACATCGGATTTAAATGTATTTTTGCTCTATTTCCCTTTTTGAACTATAGCTAAATTTATCCACCATTATCTGATGCCAGCTACCATTATTTTATTTTACAGGTCACTTCCCTTTAAATATTTCTTTTATGTTTCGGCTATTACTTCTTTTTGGCTTTTGGCGTTCCATTTAATTCATATCTACAGTTTTATATTTATTATAACATGCATATATATACTGCTTTGTGCCCTTTAGTGCATTTAACATGGTCAGTCTATTTGTATTTTCCCCTTTATTTCCACTGTTTTTAACTCATTGGCACTATATTTGATATTTTATATGCACACGCGCGCACACACACAGAGACACACCCCAATGAGCCAAAACATTATCCAGCGAGTCTTTATGCAAATCGAAGCAACTGCAGGGTGAACTACGGCGCAGGTCAGGACACAGTATAAAAAACATGTCATACTGAGCTCCGTTAATCAGTATTACTCTTGTTCTTCAGATGCGAAAAGCAGCAGACTTAAGAGAGTTTGATAAAAGCTAAATTGTAATTTCCAGACGAATGGGTCAGAGCATATCCGAATTGGCACGGCTGGTGGGATGCTCACAGCCAGCCATGGTTACTACCTACCAAAAGTGGTCTGAGGTGGGGAAACCCATAAACTGTCTTTGAGGTGTTGGACGACCATGGCTTATCGAGGATCAAGGTGAGCAAAAGCTCTCCCGGATGGTATGTGGCAACAGAAAGGTGACTGTGCCCCAACTCGCTGGTAATTGGAATGTTGGTGACAGGAGTTAATGTGTCACAACACACAGTACATTGAACCCTGCTGAAAATGGGGCTGCATAGGCCACTCCAAGTGTCCATGCTAACCACAGTTCACCGGCAACGGTGCCTACAATGGGCACGCGAGCATCGAAACTGGACCTTGAGTGATTGGAAGAAGGTCGTCTGGTCTGATGAATCACGTTTCCTGTTGCACCATGTGGATGGCCGGGTATGTGTGTGTGTCATTTACCTGGGGAAGTGATGGCACCTGGATGCACCGTGGGACTAAAACAAGACGGTGGCGGCAGTGTCATGCTTTGGGCGATGTTCTGCTGGGATACCCTGTGTCCAGTTATCCACGTGTCGGGCACTCTGACATCTACAACCTACCTAAACATCATTGCTGACCAGGTACACCCTTTCGTGGCAATGGTCTTCCCTCTGGTGGTGCCAGCTTTCAGCAGGATAATGTGCCATGCCACACTGTCCGCATTGTTCGAGACTGGCTTGCGGAACACGAGGAAGACTTCCAGGTATTGCCCTGGCATCCAAATTCCCCAGACATCAATCCCATCGAGCATCTGACGCTTGTGTTGCAACAGCTAATCCAATCTGCGGCGTCTCAGCCACGGACCTTACAGGAGTTAAAGGATATGCTAGTTACATGCTGGTACCAGATACCACAAGACACATTTAGAAATCTTGTGGCGTCCATGCCTCGGCCAAGTACAAGTGTTTTAGCTGCATGTGGAGGACCAACATCATATTAGTTAGGTGGTCATAATGTTTTGGCCCATCCATATAATATATATATATATATATATAATATTACGGATAATATAAAGAAAATAAATCCAACAATAATACCATCAGGGACCTAAGACAACGCAAAAAAAAAAAATAAAAAAAAAAATAATTATATTCGCTTTTTACCGACAATCTAGATGACGTCAACTGGGGCCAACCACCCAGAATGAAGGCAAAAAACGACAAGGTTCTCTGTTTCTGTGATGATCAATATATGCTAAGTAATTTAAATCTAAACCAAATATAAACCGGTATAGGCCGAAAATAAATCGAATATAAATAAATCGAAAGATGATAATAAAATTTAGAAATATTAGAATCAAAGGTAAGAAATATAAGTAAAATATAAATGTAAGCATATATTAATCAACGTTGACCCGACAGAGAACGTAATTTAATGATTAAAATAAGATTAAATATATAATACAATCTTATTTTAATCATTAAATTACGTTCTCTGTCGGGTCAACGTTGATTAATATATGCTTACATTTATATTTTACTTATATTTCTTACCTTTGATTCTAATATTTCTAAATTTTATTATCATCTTTCGATTTATTTATATTCGATTTATTTTCGGCCTATACCGGTTTATATTTGGTTTAGATTTAAATTACTTAGCATATATTGATCATCACAGAAACAGAGAACCTTGTCGTTTTTTGCCTTCATTCTGGGTGGTTGGCCCCAGTTGACGTCATCTAGATTGTCGGTAAAAAGCGATAATAATTATTATTTTTTTTATTTTTTTGCGTTGTCTTAGGTCCCTGATGGTATTATTGTTGGATTTATTTTCTTTATATTATCCGTAATATTATAGACATTATGGGGGCATTGCATGATTGCTTGCAACTGCATTGACTCATAAATATTATTTACATATTAGTTACAGTTACTTTCGTTTTAACTTTCTTTACTTTTTTATCAATAATTATATATATACACACAGGTAGCCCTCAATTTATGTCGGGGTTAGGTTCCTGGGGGGTAGTGGCACAAATGGAACCCTTTATATAATGGAGTCAATCGGATATCACAGGGTCCCTTTATATAATGGAATCAATCGGAAATCTGGGCACCAAAAATTTTACCTACCACTTTGCATCAGTTGTTTTGTTTTATTAGCATTCTTCATAGTTGTAGTAATAATTGATGGAGGCATATTCATAGCCCTACACACATTATGGCAGCTTGCACCAGATTCCATCCTCTGAATATTACACTAGAATTCAATGAACTACTTTTAACAAACATGGTGTCTCTTTATTCTGTTGAATTAAAAACTTTAACATGATGGCAAAAACTGCACACAACTATCACTATTATTATTTAATTTATTAATAGCACAATTATAAAAAAATTTTAGCATAATTAAATTTCCAACATGTGTAAATAGCATAAACAACAACCAACTGAATGCTTCACCACATTGACCTTTACCAACTGCATCCACGAGTGGCTACTTTGAGGGCGGGAATCTTTCTCGTCTCTGATACGGATGTGCTAGTTGCTGATTGGTTCAGATTGTCCTAAATCACATGAACAGTGCATGAGCACAGTATGATGCTGATAAATTTTGTCTGACGATTTTAAACTTTCAATTTATGAAGAAATTGCAAAAATGAAATGCCTTTGTGGTCAGTGATTGGCGCTATGCCGACCAGGCTAGCCGGGTGGGTAAAGTGCCTGCCTGGCAACCCAAAGGTCGCGGGTTGGAATTCCGCCTCGGGCTTGGGTCAGAGTAAATGCAAAAATTTTGGGAGGTGCATTATGGCCACAGAAGCCAGTGTGTGTGTGTGTGTGTGTGTGTGTGTGTGTGTGTGTGTGTACACGCACACACACACACTGTGTGGTTCTAAAATAAGTTTCTCTATTCGGGAGACCCTAGTGTTAAAACAGTTAGAGTTAGCGCTGTGAGAATCAGTAGGATATGTTATTTAGGGTATGGGGAAGCAATTTGTAGCAGTAAAAAAATTAGTTAATTTCTGCCACCAGGAGAAAACTGCACTGCACATATGTAAAAATTGTCATTTACTTCAAGACACTCTGTTTATACAAATGAAATCCTGTTAGATAAAAGCAGAAAGGACAATGCCACCATCAATAACCATTATGGCTCTTACAAAAAAGAATGTGCTCTTTTAGTAAAACTGTTCTACCAGAATAATAATAACAGTAATGCAGCATTACATGAATATCGGAAACTTAAAGGTTTGCATAAAGGACCTTTGACACCGGTGGGGCTTAGTAAACTATTAAAGAAATTTGAAGCAACCAGGGAGTTAGGTGTAATTCCAGGCAGGGGACAATCATGTATCAGAATGGAGGTAGTGGATGAAGTGGCAGTTTCAATGGTCAGAATGCGAAACACTACCAGTTAGTAGTGCCAGAGGTGTGTAAAGATACTTGAACCTTCCTTGGTCTACTGTACGTAAAGTACTTTGAATAATTTTATGCTAGTTTCCGTACAAGATTCACGTAGTGCAAGAACTAAAGTCTTGTGGTCATCAACAACGAATAGACTTTGCTCTATGATTTCTGGCTCGTATGGAACTTGACATTACATGGGCTTGAATGATGTTCTGGTCTGATGAAGCACATTTCACTCTTCATAGGGCTGTAAATGCACAAAACTAGTGAATATGGGGAACTTCTTGTCCATCTGCTCTGCATGAAAGACCACTACAAAGTCCATATGTCACAGTATGGTGTGTTGATTCCCAGCAGAGTTTATAATCGGACCATTTTTCTTTGAAAAGTCTACCTCATGGCTCTGTAAGGTGTACGGTAACTAGTGCACTTCTAAGAGATCACATTATTCCTGCTGTTCAAGAAAGGCAATGCAAGAAATATGGTGCCTCTCCCCACTTTGGTTGAAAAGTGAAAGTGAAACTGCTCCATTTAACGTTCAGAAATGATTGCATCATTTCTAGAGACTTTCCACGGTTCCGGCCAGCCTGATCACAAATGCCAATCCCTGTGATTTCTGGCTATGAGGATACCTGAAAGACAGAGCTTACCATGGTGGCATGCAGATGCTTGTCGATTTGAAAGCAAGCATTAAACAGCATTTAGCCAACATCCCCAATGAGATACTACCTGAAACTGTGTCGCACGCAGTCCTCCGTTTTCAGAATGTCATCTCAAGTTCTGAGTTCTGATATTAAAATCTAATCCTAAGTTAAGTATTCCCTCTCATGTTCACAATGCCAATTTCTCCCCTCTCATGGTGGAAATTTGAACTTTTTTTTTTTTTTTTTTTCTTTCTACAAAAAGTTGCTTTCCCATACCCTAAATGGCATACCCACCGATTTTCACAGCGCTATCTAACCGTTTTGACACTAGGGTCTCTTGAATAGGGAAACTTATTTTATAACCACCTGGTGTATATAAGTGTGTGTTGTTTATCCATTAATATGACATAAAACATTAACATTACCATATACTGTTTGCATCACTGCAATGTACATGTTCCATGTGTTCAAATAAAATTTTAATGTTTTAGTGGCCGTTTTGATTACATAAAAAAAAAAAAAAAAAAAAAAAAAAAATTATTGTAAAAACAGTTTCTGAGATATAAACTTTTTTTTTTTTTTTTTTAAATACAATCAGTGTCGGGAATCTGGCTGTCAGGATTTTGGGCGGCACTGCTGGAAATGTAATACCAATCCTTATGAATCCTTATCAGATAAAGCAAGATCCAAAGTTGTGGTCCTTCAGCTTACTGAGAATTGGCCATATCTATCTGCACATCTCTTCCTATTATTGAGAGAAAACCCTCTCCAGTGCACATTCTGTCTTACTGAACTTGTGGCCTGCCATTTACCAGACAATTTTCCCAGCTATGTAATCATTCACTCAAGCATTTTACAGTCATTCTCTCGGCGCCTCCGTAGCCAGGTGGGAAGGAGCAGCGGGACGGAGTAGACCGGGGTTCGAGCCCATCACCACCAAATACGGAGGATGCGGAAAGGTCAGGAATGACCACTGCATATCCCTGAGCAATATGGCCTTAGTTGCTAATGCTCCTAAAAACCAAATAACAAATAACAAACAGTCATTCTCTAGGTTGAATGTTGCACAGATTTGAAAAAAAATATAGAACTCTTAATCCAATTGAAACATATTGGCCTGTGCAGAAGTACATAATTGAGTAACTATAACAATCTCCTTGTAAATTTTAACAGAGGTAATTTGGCCTCGGTATCCCTTGTGTTGTTAAACTCTTTACCAACAGCAACAACAACCAAAAGTTAGCCATTAGAGAGAAAAAAGGGGGGGGGGATATATACTTCAGCAAGACCACTAAGTCAGAGGAGTTTACAATTAACCATTTAGACACTGAACACACATAAATATTAACCATGTTAAGGAGTCATTCAGCTTGAACCATGATCTATTCAAACAGTGCTGAACTTAATGTTTCTTTCATCTGTGTGAGTCCGTTTACTATCAGGGGAGCATCTCTCTCTCTCTCTCTCTCACAAACGATGTGTTGCTTTGAGTCATCTGAAATAGGCATCACTGCTATGTACTGTAATATTGTTAGGAAGTTAACCATCATTGGAAATAGCTGCTGAGATTACCTCAGCAGCTATTCAAACTATATAAGCAAATTAAAGATCTGTAGAATATATTTCATCACCAATGTTGATAAAGCATCTACTAACTTTGCCGTCTTCTTTTTAAGCAGCCTCGGTAGCTGAGTGGTCAAGAGCGGAAGTGCAGTGGCACACTCTTTGAATAGACCGGGGTTCAAGCCTCCGACTACTAAATACGGTTGATCAGCCAACCTGCACTGGACCATTGTGGCAGATTATGTCCATTTCCCTCAACATGAATCATTGGGAGGCTTCCATCCTGCAGTGGATTGATAGTGGCTGCAGTTTTATTGCAAATTTTATTTCCTCGTGCTTAAGAAGGAAATTGGGCACAGCAGTACATATGTTTAGGCCAGTGCCAGTGTCATCATAACATTGAAAGAAATTAATAGCATTGCATCTTAAAACCAGAATTCAAGAAGTGAAAAAGCTAAAAACAAATTTTCTTTTTATTTTTCCTTTTAGTGTGTTCAGAAATTCACATGAAAACTATTCAATAAATGATCATTCTAAATTAAAATCAAAGGAATTAACTTTCTGTGACACTCATATATACAGGAATATTAATAAAAAGCCTAGTTATTAGCATTGGTAGAGGCATATGATGCAAGAAAGCAAGCTTATGCAACATCAGCCAAAGAAAAGAAAAGAAAACCCTCCCATTTCCCTCCATTTGTTCCAAATGCCTGTCCAGCTCAGCCTTAAATTTATTTAGGCTATCAACTTCCACAACAAAAGATGGAAGTCGTTCCACCAATCAAATATCTGCTGCCTAAAGGCAAATTTCCACACATCTATTCTACAACTGTCTTTCCTCAATTTGAATCTGTGCCCTCTCAGGTTCTTAATATGAGCAAGAGGAAGAATCCCATCCAGCATTCAGCTTGCTCAACCCATTCAAGGCCTTATACACCTCAATCAGATCACCTCACAGGTGCCTACTCTCCAAGCGCTGCAATTTGCAGAACTTAAGCCTTTCTTCGTAAGAGCACCCCCTTTGTTCCCCTCACCAATATTGTTGCCTTTCTTTGTACTCGTTCTAGCAACTCTACATCCTTCCTAAAATGAGGCCTCCAGACCTGTACACAGTACTCTAGGTGTGGCCTGACCATTGCCTTGTATAACGGGATAATCACATCCCTGTCCCTGCTAGCAAAATTTCTATATATCATTGACAAGACTCCATGACCTGCCCTGGCAGCCCGCCTGCACTGTCAGCAAACTTCATATTTGACTGCACAATTTTGTGCAGTCTTTATCCGCTTTTCACTTCCCTGAGTGTAGTATTTCACTTCCCTGAGTGTAGTACCACACTGTTGGTAGGTTTCTCTTCGGTTATTGCTACCCAGATGCAGTACTTTGAATTTGTCAATGTTAAACTTCAGTTGCCACTTGTCAGCCCATTTTCCCAACTTATCTAGATCCAGTTGGAGTAGCATACTGTCTTTACTGTCGTTAACAATCCTGCAAACTTGGACATAAACCTGATATACCTTAATCAATATCATTGATAAATATACAAAACAGCAATAGGCCCAACACCAAACCCTGGGGAACTCCACTAATAACATTTGTCCTCGAAGAGCATGTCCATTGATTACCACTCTGTCGTCTTCCACTCAACCATCTCTTTATCCATTGTTGCAACTTACCCTTAATGTCATATCTCTCCAGTTTGTACAGCAGTCTTCCATGTGCAACAGACAAGACTTTCCTTTAACAATATCATGCTGTTTCTGAACTATAACTGCAGTCTTGTCTAGATGATCGTGCAGTGCTTATTTAACCAGTGCCTCCATTAATTACCCCGGAACAGAAGTTAAACAAACAAATCTGTAATTACTTGTCATCCTTTGTCCCAAGGAAGCTCTCATAATTATGGCTAATTGTTTGCTTACTTCCTTTGCTGCCTCCTTTAATATAACTGGATAGATCCCATTCACCCCTGGTACCTTTCTTATGTTTAACTTCTACAATTTTTCCTCCACTTTGCTCTCAGTTATTACAAAATCATTTAGCTCCCTGCCAGAGTTTGATAGACTTCTGGCATTCCCCTCCCTGAATAACTCCTCATGTGTGAATGTAGATGCAAAATACTAATTCAGTTTGTCAGCTACCTGAGCAGGGTCCTCAATAGTCGAACCATCAATATCAAGTGTTTCATCTCCAACTGTTTCATCCCCTTCATTCTAGAGTTCAAATAAATAAAGAACTCTTAGGTGTTTTTCTTTGCATTCTTTGCCAATGATTTCTTGTAATCTGCCTTCACTTGCCTAACCTCCTTTGTGACTTGATTATACACCAGCTTATATCTACCATAGGCTTCTATGTCACCTGATAATTTATATGCATCTCATGCATTTTTCTTCTCCGCCATGAGGCTCATTAATTCATTTAGACAAAATAGTAGCTTCGAAGATTCCTTCCTTGAATGCTTCCCATTAGAATTTGCTGTTTGTAACATCAGTCGGTTCCACTCTTTAGACTTTAAAAGCTGTCTCAGACCATCGTAATCACCTTTATGAAAGCAAGAACTTTTTCCTTTACCCCTATCGGTAGAGTAAATTCCACGTCTTTGAGTGAATCCCATATCAGCACACTGTGATCACTGCCACCTAGTGGTAACTTTATCTGCAGATTCTTAATGCATGAAGAGTAAATCCTGATAATCGGATCAAGAGTATTACTTCCTCTGGTTTCCTCTCAAACATGCTGCTGTCAAAAACAATCATCCAGTAAATCCAAAAAAGCCTTGCTTGTGTGCGAGTGACCAACACAGAAGTCCCACTCAATATCTAGGAAGTTAAAAATCCCCCATTATAAGACAATCTGATTTACTGGCCCACTCTATTTCTCTGTACAGTTGTTCATTATGCTCTTCAGTCATTAGGCCTATGACACACTCCTACTCCCAATTTTGCTTTCCCAGTGCTTATGTCAAGCCAAACTGACTCAACATTGCACTGTGCACCCATATCAACTGGATGCACTTCCCTAGATTTTGTTTCTTAACTAACAGCATAATGCCTACTCCCTTCCTATCCTTCAATTGCACATTGTACTCCCCAAATTCCAATTCTGCATTCCTTATATCTGTGTGACACCACATCTCTGATATCCCAACAATATCTGCATTTTATGTTTCAACTAGCACCTCAAATTCATCAAATTTATTTACTAAACTTCTAGCATTGGTGTATATGCAAGTATATGCACCTGTTCTAATTCTTAGCTACCATAACACAGCCTATTTATTTACTTTTTCCATGATGACTCCCAGCAGTTCCTGAAATCCCCAGCAACTTCTTTTCTAGACTGCTGCTCATTCCAATAGAAGCAGTGCAAGAATCACTTTAACAGTTAGTCCTACTGAATAGATTTTAAAACTGACTGAGACAATTGTAGTCACCATTATGAAAGCAAAAGCTCTTCCCTTTATCCTTGACTTTACATTTTTAAGTAAATCTCACATCAGTGCAATATAAACACTCCCATCTGGTGGTTCTTTTCTCAGCAGAATCTTATTGCATGAAGAGTCACTGCTGGTGATCAGATCAAGAATTTTGCTTTTTCCCTTTTGCTTATCTAACATGCCTGTGTAGAATGCAGCCATCCAGTGAATGCAGAATGTTTCTGCCACTGTGCAAGTGACCAGCCTTCAAATTCCAGTCAATATCTGGAAAGTTAAGGTCCCACATTATGAGAAATTCTGATTTACTGGTAACTCTCTCTTTGTCTTTATATAATTCTATTAATACTCATAGTTATTTGGCCTATTACATACCACTGGCCTCATTTTTGTTCTTCCAGTGCTTATGTCACACCAAATTGGTACAACATTACAATGGTCACCTTTGTGAACAGGTTCACACTGCTGTAACTTCTATATACTTCTTAACTATGAACATAAATCCTTCTTCCTTTCCTTTCTGTACTTTCATAAACTTACTCTTCATTTTCAAATTCTGCATCCCTTATAACTGAGTGGCACTATGTTTGTGATATCCACACAATGTCCACATTTACTTATCCAATGCTTCAGATTCCTGAAATTGATTTGCTATTCTTCTAGTATTACAAGGGCAGTCAGTAATTATAAACCTCTCGTAGAAATATTTGAGTTAAGGATTTGATATTATGTATTCATTAATAGTATGCATTCAAAAATATACCTAAGTTAATATTTATTTGTTTTTCTAGATGAACTAGAGCCATGAATATGGTGAGAGATGGTATGCTGGAGAGAGTTGATGTCTGATCTGTTATGTTATAAAATTTCTTCATTTGCAAGGCAAAGAAACAAAACAAATCCATGAGTTGATGAAAACTGTATGTAGAGAGGATTTCCTGTCACATGAAATTGTGAAAAATTAAAAAAAGACAGTTCAGGTATGGGCGAGGCAGTGTGCATAATGACTCAAGCGAAGAAGAAAAGAAAGAACCATCTCAGCCACAGATCCTACTATTGGGACTAAAATGGAACAGCTATTCCATGAAGATAGACACGCAAGTTTTAATGATGTGAGCATTATGCATGAGACTGTTTGCACCATAATGGATGAGTTCTTGCACCTCTCTAAGATAGTACACTGATAGTCCAAGATTGTCAACACTTCCTCAAACGCTCCACAAGAAACAGTGTTCTGCACAATTTGTGTGTGTGTGTGTGTGTGTGTGTGTGTGTGTGTGTGTGTGTGTGTGTGTGTGTGTGTGTGTGCTGTGATGCTGGATGCATCACTTATCTCCCAGAAACAAAACAGCTCAGCAGACAAGGGAAGCTTTCATCTTCACCAACTCCCAAAAAAACCAAGATTCAACTGTTTATTAACAAGGTTATGTTGTTAGTCTTCTGACTCTAAAGTAACCTCCTTACAAATTACCTCCCAAAAGACAACAGCATCCCTGGAGGGTACTGCAGAAACCCCCCCTGGAAAAGATGAGAGGATATCAAGTGGAAGAGACACAGGAAGCTATCCAGAGGTATCTGCCTCCTAGCTGAAAATGCTCCTGCTCACAAGGCTGCTCTCATGGAGGACTTTACAATCAGGTGTCTCTTTGAAAATCTGCAGCATCCACCTTATTTTCTCCACCTCTCATCTTCAGACCCGTTCAGGCGCCTCCGTAGCCAGGTGGGAAGGAGCAGCAGTGCATAGCACACGCTTCTTGATTAGACCGGGGTTCGAGCCCGTGACCACCAAATACGGAGGATGCGGAAAGGTCAGGGAATGACCATTCCCGGAATATTCCCGGAGCAATATGGCCTTAGTTGCTAATGTTCCTAAAAAACCAAAACAACAAGACCTGTTCAGTTTCCTAAAAATGAGGAAACCATTAATTAGAGTGCCGCAGATTTCAGACCAATGAGGAGGTAATTAATGAAGTGGAAGCCAGATTTTCTGGACAAAGTTGAGGCATTCTGTTGAGGCCTGAAAGAGTTTATCCACAAATGGCAAAAATTGTGTTGTTCCAGAAGGTATCTATATATAGAAGGATGAAATTACCAGCCAATTTTCAAATTCCTAACTCAAATATTTCTAAATGAGATTATAATACTTAGTGATTGACTCTCGTAGCATACAAGTGAGTTTATATGCATCTGCATTTGTTCCAAGTTACCCATGTATTTGCTTATTCTGTGACAGCTGCCAGCAGACCTTGTAATCTCACATAGCCTTGTTTTCCAGGCCTGTGTGTGGCCGCCCAATAGAAGCAGTGCAAGAATCAATTTCACCTCTGCCTCTGGCTGCTGTTAAACTGTTAGTCTGTACTCTCCAAAGTTAAGTTTTCTGATTCCCACTCAACACTGCCTCAATAGCATCAGCAGATATTCTTGCACGTCTTCTGTTTAAGTGTATCCAATACCTGAAAACAGTTATTAACAATCTTACACCATGCTGAGAAAATTCTATGCGATTCGACTCTCTCCAGGGCCAAATTGAATGACAAGGCTCTCGTCACTTACTCCCTCCTGTCTCGTGACTTTTTCGAAATATTGCCATATACCTGGTAAGTAAATCTTCAACCAATAATACCATTGTATGTGCCAACACATACAATGGTATTATTATTATTTTTGTGTGCATGCATGCGTGTGTGTGTTCTTTAAAGGTGGGTGCTCTCTACAGCATCATTTTTCCCTTGGAAAAGTGGTGCTGTAGAGAGCAGGACTTATTCTGTGTATCCCTTTTTACCCAATATATTTCCTTGACAATAGAATCAGCGACAATAACTACCTTTTGTGGGACCACCGCTTCCTGCTGTTGGGATTGTCACTATGTTATCCGATGCACGATTTTAGGCTATTGCATTGAGGTGGGAAACTGAAAGTTTGATAAGTCCTCCATTTTAATTCCTTTTGAGGGTTTGCACTGTTTCTTCACACTGTTTACAACAAACACAAATCACCTTTGGTTGTATCATAACCTGTTCCAGATAACTCCTCAAACAAGTAGCATATTTTATGAAGATTATTAAGATCATATGATTATTCTATGATTGAATCTATGAATTCATAGATTATGATTCATAGAACTACCTTCTTCAGTTTTTCCCCTGAACCACAATACTTCTGCTACGTTGAGCTCTGTTCTACTGCATTAGTCTGAAGCATGATTTCCATTTAAATTTTATTTAATTTGAGGATACCACACTAAACTAAGAGATACTAAGTGTAACAATAGCACTACAATATTCACAGGTTATGCAAAAATAATAGGTATTATGCTACAAAGGTACGTTATATATTATACTACAAAGTTGCATTATATCACTGTGCAGTTAATTTACAATGGTATAATCTTAGTTTATGGCGTTAGTAAGCACACTTGTAATATTAATTACACTCCTACAGAATCTACCCAAAAGCAATATCATATGGTGATATGAAAAAAGAACATGAAATATCAATGTTTAGCACCGACAGTTAGTGGCTGAATTCCCTCTGACTCTAGTTTTTAAGCATTTTTGGAGACCAAATTTATTGAATAATGTCTTTTATCAAATAAATGCAAATAATAACCACACTACTAATTTGAAAAAAAAAATGACAAAAAAAGCCCAATAATTTTAGGCAATAAAATGCCACTGATAGTTAGACTTGTACCCACTCTTGCCCTAGCTTTGTTCCCAAGAATGTATATAAGAATCCCTGAGTTGTGCTGATCATGCAGATGCTCATGTTCAGAAATGTTTCCCAATTGTGAAATAACATAAAATAAAAATAAAAAAAATGGTTGGAAAAAGAAAAACGCCTCACATTGTCAGTGAAATTGCCCAGATATTGCTCTGGGGAAGGAGAAGTTGTGGTGGCCAATTTTGATTGCTACGAATGGCAATAATTAAAGTGATTCCAAACTAAATCCCATTGTTGTGTGTGTGTGTGTGTGTGTGTGTGTGTGTGTGTGTGTGTGTGTGTGTGTGTGTGTGTGTGTGTGTGTGTGTGTGTGTGTGTGTGTGTGTTAAAAAAAAGTCATCAAATTGAAAGCTGCCTGCTCTCACTGTCAACTTTGGAAGATAATTCTACGACGAACAAAATTGGACATCTTGAAACTCCAGTTCATAATTAAAAAGTTTTTAAAGAAGGCAAATTGATAAACCCAAGAAAAAGAACTTCTTTATTGCAGACTTCTGTTAAAAGAAATTCTGTGTTCATGTTTCTCTTTTCTGGCTCGAAGAAAGCAATATGCTTGTTTCTTTTAACTGCTAAGCCAACAAATGAAAATCTGAACATAGCTCTTTAATCCAACATACTTAACATCTTTCTATTGAGGACATTACTGCTAGATAAGTTGAAGAATGTTATGTGCAAATTTATATTACCAACAATTTTCAGATATTCCACTTCCATTTTGGAAAATTGATTATCGTAGCAGACGAAGCTAACTGGTTGATTCCAATCTACTTATAGGCATCTCTACTGCTGTGGATATGGAGAGTCTAAAACAAGACAAAATGATTCTGTTCTTTTGCTCCATATGTGACTACATAGTGCACAAGTTCCCATTAAAGAAAATGTTCTTATAAATGCTGAGGTAGCAGAAATTTCATTATTGGGCAGTATGCTATTTTCAAATTTGAAATATTTTGTGGACAATTTTCCAGTACTTCTTGGTGTTGTTAAAGAAATGGATGAAGCAATAGATGTTTTGCAGCAATCAGGTTTGTCAGTTTCAGTGTGAGAACCTATAAGGTGCTATTATGAAAGAATAAAGAATTGATATACAGTGGTTGGAGAATTGACTTGTGCATTTGGAAGCTTGAAATATAACAAAGTATCCAAGCCATTCTTGGCATTTTAACAATGTTCTTAGCAGAGCTTGAGAGTTAGAGAAGATTTAATCATTTTAATCATGTGAAAAAACAGCTGGGTTAAATGTCTGTCTGGTGGAGCTCTGGAAATTCTCTTGATAGCCAAGTGTGCTTTGTTACATTGTGTCAAAACTTTGACACAATGTTTCAGAAGAGGGAAAGTCTGCAACAATATCATTTTTTAAAGCATTCAAATTCAATTCAATAGAATATCCAAAAATATATACAATATACAAAGCTATGATTGAAAACATATTGTACTGGTAAACAGCCCTATGGCTATATTTTAATATAAAATGTTTTCACTGTTTCATTCCAAAAACCTCCTGCTTTCAAATGCCTGATCTCCAGTTTCTTTGAAAGTTCAAAGTTAGCAGCTATCTTCAACATTTCTGAAGAGGGCAGTATCTGCAACATTATCTTTCTGTAAAATCAGTTGATATCTAATAGAACATCCAAACAGAAATCTACCAACAGAAAAATGTTGGTTAAAAAATTAATGTTTAAAAGTACAGGCATACCTCGAATAACAAATAGGATGCATTCCACGAAATTACTTCGTTAAGCGAAACTTCGTTTTCAGAGGTAAAAATACTATGACCAGAATAGGGATACGTTCCTACATAAAGAAAGTGAAAAGCTTTTTTTTTTTTCGAACAAAGAAAAGTTTTATTAAATAAACAGTCAACTTACATACAAAGTGAAATCACATTTTAAAATATGAGTCTTAAAGTTGATTGCTTATGCTTTTTTTTCTCTTTCATTTAACAATTGCCTATATGGAGTTATTGCATTTAACACTGATCGCTTAACAATAAAACTTCTTCCTAAATCAGGATCATTTTCACTAAAAAAATTTAAAACATTTTCAATGTCATTTAAGCACCTTTTTAAATCTTTGGTTGTTAACACTTTTTCGGCAGGAACTTCTTTAACTTCGTCTTCATTATCTTTTTCTTCGTTGCTAACAAGGTTTTCTAAATCTTCCACTGAAAAACCATCATCTTCTGCATTCAATAAATTTCTAACATCCTCTTCATTGACATTTTCGAAACCTATTGATTGAGCCATCTGGATAACTTCATTTCTAATTTCTTGGATGTTATTTTTTTCTTCTAGTACAACTTCTGGCCATATTTTGCGCTAAACTCCATTTAAGCATTTCTTAGTGACTTCTTTCCAAGAACTATCGATGTTTTCAATTGCGTTTTTAATGGTGTAGTTTTTCCAAAAAGTTTTAACTGTCATTTCCTCTTTATCCTCTAGTTCAGTTAAATTGCTTAATGTTCAATGCAGATAATAAGCTTTAAATGATGCTATTACTCCCTGATCCACTGGTTGAATCAGGGAAGTTGTGTTTGCTGGAAGAAACACAACTTTGACAGGAATGCATGTGTCCAACGTGTTAAGATCAGTAGGATGTCCGGGAG
This sequence comes from Mastigoproctus giganteus, assembly GCF_048544385.1. Classification (NCBI taxonomy): domain Eukaryota; kingdom Metazoa; phylum Arthropoda; class Arachnida; order Uropygi; family Thelyphonidae; genus Mastigoproctus; species Mastigoproctus giganteus. The sequence goes on from NC_143585.1 coordinate 117,620,556, forward strand.
CATTGTCTAACAACAAAAGAGCTTTTTCTTCAAAGTTGTTTTTTTGACAATACCGTTTTACTTCAGGACAAAAGTGGTTAACAAACCAATCAGTAAATAACTCCTTGGTAACCCACGCTTTTCTATTTGCTTTCCATATAACAGGTAAATTCATTTTTATGTTACCTTTTAACGCCCTCGGATTTTCTGAATGGTAAACTAATAACAATTTTAATTTATAATCGCCAGAGGCATTTGATCCAAAGAGTAATGTTAAACGGTCTTTGGCTGCTTTGAACCCAACAGCTGATTTTTCTTCAATAGAAATGAAGCTTTTTGTTGGTAGCCGTTTCCAGAACAAACCACTTTCGTCAACACTGAACACCAAATTTGGTGGAAAATTTTCACGTTCAATTATTTCCTTTAGTTTTCTGGAAACTTATTTGCAGCTTCTCCTGTTAATTTTACACTATGAATCCTGGCCCGTTTTTTAAATTTCTCGAACCAACCACGAGAAACCCCAAACGTTTCCGTAATTTCTTCAGTTTGTTTAGATTTCAGGTGATTAAACCAGGTGATAAAGGTTTTTAGGACCAGGGTATGTCTGCCAGGGGCAAAGGTTGATGACATTGTAGAGCGGATATCATCTTTTAAGGGCACAAAAGGTGATATAGTTGTACACGTTGGCACGAATGATATTAAGAGTAGGAGACCGGCGGAATTACTTAGCAAGTACAGGTCACTGCTGAAAAAAAGCCGTGAATTAGGGTTGAACTTGAAAGTGTCTGCAATTCTGCCCAGACACGATAGGAGGGAGTATATGATGAGAGCCTTGTCGATCAATTCGGCCCTGGAGGGATTGTGCAAGGCTCAAGGGGTAGAATTTTTTTTCAGCCTGGACTGTACTTGTTAACAGGAGAGATTGCTTCTACAGGGATGGGATACACTTAAATAGAAAGGGTGCAAGAATTTTTGCTGATGCTGTCGAGGCAGTGTTAGGTGGGTCGGAAAACTGCTAGTTGGGGGGGGGATACAAGGACTAATAGATTAACAGTAGCCACTGGCAGAGGTGGAAGTGATTCTTGCACTGCTTCTATTGAAATGAGCAGAAGTCTGAAAAACAAGATGCAGGATATTTCAGAGACTGCTGGTAGTCATTGTGTTACAAGTAAACACATGGGTTGTGTTAGGGTAGCTAAGAATAGAAACAGGTGCATGTATACCTGCGTGTACACCAATGCTAGGAGTTTGGTAAATAAATTTGATGAATTTGAGGTATTGCTCAAAACATCAAAGGCAGATATTGTTGGGATATCAGAGACGTGGTGTCACACAGATATAAGTAATGCGGAACTGGAATTTGGGGAATACAATGTGTATAGAAAGGATAGACAGGACAGGAGGGGAGGAGGGGTTATGCTATTAATTAAGAAACACATAAAGTCCAAGGAAGTGAAGCCAGTCGACATCGATGGACAGGGCAGTGCCGAATCAGTTTGGTGTGACATAAGCATAGGGAAATCAAAATTGAGAGTAGGAGTGTGCTATAGGCCTAATGACTCTGATGAGTATAATAAGATATTGTACAGGGAAATAGAGTGGGCCAGTAAATCAGAGAGTCTTATAATGGGGGATTTTAATTTCCCAGATATTGACTGGAATTTGTGGGTTGGTCACTCGCACACTAGCAAGGCTTTTGTGGATTTATTGGATGATTGTTTTCTACACCAGCATGTTCGTGAGGCAACAAGAGGGAGCAATACTCTTGATCTGATTATCAGTAGTGACTCTTCATGCATTAAGAACCTGCAGATAAATGAACCACTAGGTGGCAGTGATCACAGTGTGTTGAAGTGGGATTTACTCAAGGAGGTAACTACCATCAGAGGTAAAGGGAAGGGTTTTTGTTTTCGTAAAGGCGACTATGATGGTCTGAGACAGTATTTAAATTCTATACAGTGGGACCAACTGATGATGTTACCAACAGCAAACTCAAAATGGGAAGCATTCAAGGAACTAATCTTGGAGGCTACCAGGCTTTACATACCAACTAAGAAATATTGTTCAAGGTTTAGGCCTAAATGGTTGTCAGATGAACTAATGAGACATGTGGCAGAGAAGAAAAATGCATGGGATACATATAAATTAATGGGTGACATGGAAGCCTATGATAGATATAAGTTGGTCTGTAACCAAGTCACAAAGGAGATTAGGCAGGCAAAGGCAGACTACGAAAAATCCTTGGCAAAGGATGCAAAGAAAAACAGAAAAGAGTTCTTTACATACTTGAACTCGAGAAGGAAAGGGATGAATCAGATTGGTCCACTGGATATTGATGGTTCAACAGTTGAGGATCCTGCTCAGGTGGCTAACAATCTAAACGAGTATTTTGCATCTACATTCACGCATGAGGAGTTATTCAGGAAGGAGAATGATGTAGGTAAAGTAAACATTGGCAGTGAGCTGGATGATTTTGTAATAACTGAGAGGAAAGTGGAGGAGAGATTGTTGAGGATAAACATAAAAAAGGCACCTGGGGTGGATGGGATCTATCCAGTTATATTAAAGGAGGCAGCAAAGGAAGTATGCAAACCCCTAGCCATAATTATGAGAGCTTCTTTGGACTCAGGGGAGGTACCCATAGACTGGAGATGTGCAAATGTAACCCCAATTCACAAAGGAGGATCAAAGGCTGACACAAGTAATTATAGACCTGTTAGTTTAACTTCTGTTCCAGGTAAATTAATGGAGGCACTGGTTAAAGAAGCACTGCAGGATCATCTAGACAAGAATTCAGTTATAGCTCAGACGCAGCATGGTTTTGTTAAGGGCAGGTCTTGCCTGACCAATTTGATTGGATACTATGATGTAGTCACAAAAGAACTGGATGCAGGGAATAACTTTGATATTATATATTTGGATCTTAGAAAGGCTTTTGATACTGTTGCACATGGAAGACTGCTGCACAAATTGGAGCAGTGTGGCATTGGAGGCAAATTGCTGCTATGGATAAGGGGATGGTTGAGTGGCAGAAGACAGAGAGTGGTAATCAATGGACACTGCTCAACGTGGACTAATGTTATTAGTGGAGTTCCTCAAGGTTCAGTGTTGGGTCCGTTGTTGTTTTCGGTGTTTATGAATGATATTGATGATGGGATATCAAGTTTAATGTCCAAGTTTGCAGATGATACAAAGGTTGGCAGGGTCGTCAAGGACACTACTGACGCTATGCTGCTGCAACAGGATCTGGAAAAGTTGAACAGATGGGCTGAGAGGTGGCAAATGAAGTTTAACATTGACAAATGTAAAGTACTGCATATGGGAAACAGTAACTCCAGAGCAACGTATCAACTCTGCGGTACCACACTGACAGTGGTGGAGAATGAAAAGGACCTGGGGGTAATTGTGCAGGGAGATATGAAGTTCTCTGAGCAGTGCAGACGAGCTGCAAGAGTAGCTCATGGTGTCTTGTCAATGATATACAGGAATTTTTCTAGCAGGGATAAGGAGGTGATTATTCCCTTGTATAAGGCAATGGTTAGGCCACATCTTGAGTACTGTATACAGGTCTGGAGGCCTCATTTCAAGAAGGATGTAGAGCTGCTGGAACGGGTACAGAGAAGGGCAACAAGATTAGTAAATGGAACAAAGGGTTGCTCTTACGAAGAAAGGCTTAAGTTTTGCAAATTACAGAGTCTGGAGACTAGGCACCGGCGAGGTGATCTGATAGAGGTGTATAAGGCCTTGAATGGTTTGAGCATGCTCAATGCCAATGGGATTCTTCATCTTTCTCAGAATAATCACCTCAGAGGGCATAAATTCAAATTGAGGAAGGACGGATGTCGGATAGATGTGCGGAAATTTGCCTTTGGCCAGCGGGTGGTTGGTTGGTGGAACCGACTTCCATCACTTGTTGTTGAAGTTGATAGCCTGAACAAATTTAAAGCTCAACTGGACAGGTATTTCGAACGAACGGAGGGGTGAAATGGGAGAGGGTTTTTTTTTTTTTTTTTTTGGGCTGATGCTGAATAAGCTTGCTTTCTTGCATCGTATGCCTCTACTAATGCTAAATGCTAATGCTAAACTGGAATATTTTTTTTATGTTAAATGGGGCTTGAAATTGTGGACTTCGTTATATCGAAGCTTCGTTATCAGAAGTAACGTTACCCAAGGTATGCCTGTATATTTTATTGGTAAACAATTCCATAGCTGTATTGAATATAAAATTAGTATTTTGCCGGTGTAATTTAATTTCCAATGCAATGGACTTTAAAAAAACTTTTTTTAAAAAAAAATTCCTGGTTGTGCTTTTTTTTACTTTTTTTTTTTTTTTTTTGTTAAGCTCTCCTGCATTTTTTGTGGAAGGGGTGAGGCGGGGACTGGTTTTGGCCCAAAAATTTATTTTTCTCCTGCTTACAGCTGTACCTCAGTTCATAAGCAGTCCTCTTTTGGATATCTGTAAAACAAAGTGCAGTGTGAAATTTTAAAACTAGTGAAAATAATATGCTCCTACCAAATATATCAAGAATCTCATGCTTACTAAATTTATTTCACAGCATAACATGTTAGAAGTTTTGGTCCAGAATTGTCATATATCCGTATGACAGTTTGGTACTAGAATCCTCGGTGCCTCCATAGCCAGGTGGGCAGGAGCAGCAATTTCTTAGCACACGCTTCTTGATTAGACCGGGGTTCGAGCCCATGAGCCACCAAATATGGAGGATGCGGAAAGGTCAGTGAATGACCACCACATATCCCCGGAGCAATATGGCCTTAGTTGCTAATGCTCCTAAAAACCAAATAACAATAAATAACAATAATAACACTAGAATCCTCAATGTTCATGCCTATTGCACATATACCCCAGCTCTGTTTTAACACATGCTAAATTTTACAACAAATTGATGTGAACATATATTTGCTGTGTTCTTCATAAAGTATAATTATTCATTACTTTAGAAAATTTTTATTTATCCTTATTTATTTGTAAATTAGTGAACTTGAATTTATACTTGAGACATGAAGAAAATAATCATTGCATTTTATATTTTGAAGGAAATGCAAACTGGTGTATCAGGAGATCAAGTTATTCTTGTTGGAGCTGCTTCTAAAGGAATTATTCAAAGAGAGTTTCAGCATAACGCCCTTGTATATAAAAGTGCTTATGCAAAAAACCCCTTTGATAACATTTCAGACCAAGAGTTAGATGAATACAAGCTAATTGTTGAGAAGAAACAGCGGGGAGAAGAAGGTTTGAACCTTGCTTATTCCATTAGAATAAACATATGTATTCTAATAGTATTAGTAGTGGCAAATGATGCAAGAAAGCAAGCTTATACAACATCAGCAAAAAAAAAAAAAAAAAAAAAACTCTTCCTGTTTTGCCCACCCAGTCACTCCAAATGTTTGTTTAGTTCTTTCTTCCTTAAATTTATACAAGTTGTCCATTTCCACAACATCAGATGAAAGTTTGTTCTGGCAATCAACCACCTGCTGGCTAAAAGCGAATGTCTCTACATCTATTCTGCAACCATCCTTCCACAATTCGAATTGATGCCTCCTAATGTGCATAGTCTTAGAGGGAGAATCCCATCAGCATTGAGCTTCCCCAGTCCATTCAAAGCTTTAAACACTTCCATCAGATCACCTTGTAGAGGCCTAGGCACTGGAAATGCAATTTGCAGAACTGAAGCCTTTCTTGGTAAGAGCACCCCCTTTGTTCCCCTCACCAATCTTGTAAACCTTCTGTATACCCGCTCCAGCAGCTCTACATCCTTCCTAAAATGAGGCCTACAGACTTGTATGCAGTACTCAAGATGTGGCCTGACCATTGCTTTATACAATGGTATAATCAACTCCTTATTCCTGCTAGCAAAATTCCCATGTATCGTTGACAAAATCCCACGAGCTGTCATGGCAGCCTGCCTGCACTGCTCAGAGAACTTCATATCTGATTGCACAATTACCTCCAGGTCTTTTTTCCTTTTCCACTACCCTGAGTATAGTACCTCACAGTTGGTACATTAATCTGGGATTGTTGCTACGCATATTTATTACCTTGCATTTGTCAATGCTAAACTTCAACTGCCATTTCTCAAACCATCAACCTAATTTTCCTAGATCTTGTTGCAGTAGCTCACCCTGATTACTTTCATTAACCAACCTGCTAACCTTTGTATCATCTGCAAACTTTTTATTATTTCGAATTTATGCCTCCTCATGTGCATAGTCTTAGCAAGAGGGAGAATCCTATCAGCATTGAGCTTCCCCAATCCATTCAAAGCTTTAAACACTTCCATCAGATCATCTTGTATAGACCTAGGCACTGGAAATGCAAGGCATATCAGGCTTTTATTAAGCCTGATATGCCTTCAATATCAATAATAAATAGTACAGAAAACAGCAATGGGCCGAACACTGAATTCTGGAGAACTCCACTAATAATATCATTCCACAAAGAGCAGTGTCTGTTGATAACAACTCTGTCTTCTTTCACTCAAACAACCCTTTATCCATAGCAGTCACTTGTCCTTAATGGCACACTACTCCAATTTGTACAGCAGTCTATTGTGTGCACAATATCAAACGCTTTCATGAAATCCAAGTACACAATATCAAAATTATATTTGGCATCTGGTTCCTTTATCACTGAATCATAGTACGTAATCAAATTGGTCAGGGGCAAGATTTCCCCTTATAACGGACAATTCCCCTTATAAACCATGACTGAAATATAACTGCACTCCTGTCTTGATGGTCCTGCATTACTTCTTTAATCAGTGGCTCCATTATTTTCCTGGGAACAGACTTTAAGCTAACAGGTCTGCAATTACTCATGTGAACTTTTGATCCCCTTTGTGAATTGGGGATATATTTACTCATATCCAGTCCATAGAAAATTCCCCTGAATCCAAGGATGCTCTCATAATTATGGCTCTAGGTTTGCTTAATGTAATTACATAGATTCTGTCCACTATGGGTGCATTTTTATGTTCCGCTTCAACTTCCTTTCAGTTTTCTCAAACTCATTTTTACCTTCTGGTAGAGTTTGATTAATTTCTGGAATCCACTTCCCTAAAGAATTTCTCATGTGTGAATGTAATGCAAAATATTTATTTGGCTTGTCAGCAATCTAAGCAGGATCGTTAACAGTTGAACCATTGATATCAAATAGATGATTTTCCTCTTCCTTTTGGTGTCTGTGTAAGAAAATAAGTCTTTGCTATTTTTCTTTGCATCCATTGCCAAAGATTATAATAATGTGCCTTAGCTTGCCTTAACATCCTCTGTGACTTGATTGTAGACTAGTTTATATCTACCATTTTCTTCTGTATCACCTGATAATTTATATACACTCCATGCATTTTTTTTCTCTGCCACAAGTCTCATTAGTTTATCTGACATCCCTTTAAGTCTAAGCCTTTAACAGTATTTCTTAGTTGGTATGAAAAGCCTAGTAGCTTCTGTGGTTATTTCCTTGAGTCCTTCCCATATAGAATTTGCTGATGGAAACATAATCAGTTGGTCTCACTGTGTAGAATTTAAAGCTGTCTAAGACCACTGGAGTCACCTTTATGAAAGCAAAAACCCTTCTTTTTACTTTGATGGTAGTTACATCTTTAATTAAATATCATCTACATCAATACATTGTGATCACTGCCACCTAGTGGTTCTTTTATCTGCAGATTCTTAATGCATGAAAATCACTGCTGGTATCACCTTTTGTGCCCTTAAAAAATATATCCTCTACAACAGGGTTGGCCAACGAGTCGATCGCGGATTTAATTTCGGTTGATCACGACGAATTTTAAATATACAGTCATACCTCGATTTGTGCACCTTGTGCAATTAAATTTCTGAGATGATAGATCACGGCACATTTTGAAGGAAAAAAAGTAGATCGCATCACAAATTAAGTTGGCCACTCCTGCTCTACAACATCTTCAACTTTTGCCCCTGTCTGATCCTATTCCACCTGTGCTTTTTGCACAACATATTTCCTGTGAAACCAGTGCTTTCTCCTGTTGGGGTTGCCACTGTGTTGCCTGATGCTCAAGTGTGAGCTGTGGCATTGAGTTGGGCAGTAAGAGCTTGATGGGCTACATCATTTTAATTCTTTCGAGGGCATCCTCTATACTCTTCAAATTCTAATAAATGCCCATCAGAATGCTCAGTTAGCGCTTCATTTCTTCACACTCTGCACCTAGCACACAAAAACACATCCTCCTTGACTGTATCATGTTTGCAGACCTTTCTAGTTTTAGAAAGGTCTGCAAACATGGCCTGGTTAAAAGAGCTCAAACAGCTCTTTTAATTAGGCCGTAATTCATAAGAGAATTGCCCCCCCCTTCATTTCTTCCTGAGCTACATCACTCCATTTGCTTTGAGCCTGTTGATTTGCTGGGCATGATTACCGTTTAAATTCAGTATAATTGAGAATACTACATTGAACAATTAACACCTATTGACCTATTAAACTAATATAATTAAAGCAGTAATAACACCACTCTAATTCATCAGTTATACAACAATAATATGTAATACTCTATCAAGTTTAGCATTAGTTGAGGCATATGATGCAAAGCAAGCTTATACAGCATCAGCCAAAAAAAAAAAAAAACCATCTATTCTACAACTATCTTTCCTCAGTTTGAACCTATGCCCATCTGCTTCTTAATCTGTTCAAGCTGAAGTATCCCATCAGCATTGAGCCTCCACAAACCATTCAAAGCCTTATACACCTCAATCAGATCAGCTTGCAGGTGTCTAGTCTCCAGATGCTTGCAGAACTTAAACCTCTCTTGGTAAGAGCACCCCTTTGTTCCTCTCATCAGTCTTATTGCCCTTCTCTGTACTCGCTCTAGCAACTCTACATCCTTCCTAAAAGGAGGCCTCCAGACCCCTACGCAGTATTCAAGGTGTGGCCTGACCATTGTGTTATACAAAGGGATAATCACCTCCTTGTCTCTGCTAGAAAAATTCCTATATATCATTGACAAAACTCCATTACCTGCTCTGGCAGCCGGTCTACACTGCTCAGAAAACTTCATATCCGACTGCGCAATCATCCCCAGGTCTTTTTCATTAACCATCTCCCTGAGTGTAGTACCACACAGTTGGTACATTTCTCTTGGGTTACTGCTACCCATATGTAGTAGTAGTGGCATGTGATGCAAGAAAGCATCACACGATTCCCTCCAAATGCCTGTCCAGTTCCTCCTTAAATTTATTTAACCTATCAACTTCCACAACAACAGATAGAAGTGTGTTCCAGCAATTAATCACCCGCTTCCTAAAGGAAATTTTCCGCACATCTATTCTACATCTGTCTTTTCTTAATTTGAATTTATGCCCCCTAAGGTTCGTAATCTGAACAAGTGGAAGGATCCCATCGGAATTCAGCATGCTCAACCCATTCAGGGACTTATACACCTCAATGAGATCACCACGCAGATGCCTAGTCTCCGGCCACTGCAATTTGCAGAACTAAAGCCTCTCTTGGTAAGAGGATCCCTTCATTCCCCTCACCAATCTTGTTGCCCTTCTCTGTACACGCTCAAGCAAATCTACATCCTTCATAAAATGAGGCCTCCAGACCTGTAAGCAGTACTCAAGGCGTGGCCTGACCATTGCCTTATACAGAGGGACAATCACCTCCTTTTCCCTGCTAACACTATTCCTATATATCATTGACAAAACCCCATGACCTGCCCTGGCCACCTGTCTGCATTGCTCAGAAAACTTCTGACTGCACAATTACTCCCAGGTCTTTTTCATTTTCTACCGCCTTAAGTGTAGTACCACACGATACGTTTCTCGGGTTACTTCTACCCATATGCACTACTTTGCATTTGTCAAGGTTAAACTTCAGTTGCCACTTCTTAGCCAATCTACCCAAATTTTCTAGATCCTATTGCAGTAGCACACTGCCATTACCATCATTAACAACCCTGCCAACCTTTGTATCATCTGCAAACTTCAACACTAAACCTTCATCCATATCGTTGATAAATATACAAAACAACAGAGGACCCAACACTGAACCCTGTAGGACTCCACTAATAACATTAGTCCACGAAGAGCAGCACCCATTGATTACCACCCTCTGTCTTCTACCACTCAACCATCCTTTTATCCATTGTAGCAACTTACTCTTAATACCATTCTGCTCCAATTTGTACAATAGTCTTGCATGTGAACAGTGTCAAAAGCTTTCCTGAAATCCAAATATATGATATCAAAATTATTTTTTGCATCCAGTTCCTTTGTAACCACATCATAATATCCTATCAAATTTGTCAGACAAGACTTTCCCTTAACAAACCCATGCTGTGCCTGAATTATTGCTTCAGTCTTGTCTAGATGAACCTGCAATGCATCTTTAACCAGTGACTCCATTTTACCCGGAACAGAAGTTAAACTAACTGGTCTGTAATTACTCGTGTCACCCTTCGATCCCCCTTTGTGAATTGGAGATATATTTGCACATCTCCAGTCCGTGGGGACCTCCCCTGAGTCCAAGAATGCTCTCATAATTATGGCTGAGAGTTTGCTTAGTTGCTTTGCCACCTCCTTTAATATTACTGGATAGATCCCATCCACCCCAGGTGCCTTTCTTATGTTTAACTTCAACAATTTCTCCTCCACTTTGCTCTCAGTTATTACAAAATCATTAAGCACCCTGCTACAATTTGTTAACCTTCTGCCATTTTCAAACCTTAATAACTCCTCATGTGTGAATGTAGATGCAGAATACTCATTCAGTTTGTTTGCTATCTGAGCAGGATCATCAACAATCGGACCATCAATATCAAGTGGACCAATCAGATTCATCCCCTACCTTTTAGAGTTTATATAAGTAAAGAAATCCTTGCTGTTTTTCTTAGCATCTTTTGCCAAAGGTTTCTCGTAATGTGCTTTCGCCTGCCTAACCTTCTTTGTGACCTGATTACAGACTAGCTGATATCTGCCATAGGCTTCTGAGTCACTGGATAATTTATATGCATCCCATGCATTTTTATTCACTTGATAATTTATATGCATCCCATGCATTTTTATTCACTTGATAATTTATATGCATCCCATGCATTTTTATTCTCTGTCACGAGTCTCATTAGTTCATTTGATAACCATTTAGGCCTAAACCTTGAACAGTATTTCTTAATAGGTATGAAACATTTAGTAGCATCCACGATTAATTCCTTGAATGCTTCCCACTTAGACTAATTTTGTCAGATGATCTCACTGTACAGAATTTAAAAACTGTACTCACCTTTACGGAAGCAAAAACCCTTTCCTTTACCCCTGATGGTAATTATATCTTTAAGTAAATCCCACATCAGTACACTGTGATCACTGCCACCTAGTGGTTCCTTTATCTGCAAATTCTTAATACACGAATGATCACTGTTGATAACCAGATCAAGAATATTACCCTCTCTGGTTGTCTCTTGAACATGCTGCTGCAGAAAACAATTATCCAATAAATCCACAAAAGTCTTACTAGTGTGTGAGTGACCAACCCACGAGTTCCAATCAATATCTGGGAAGTTAAAATCTCCCATTATAAGACATTCTGATTTACTAGCTCAGTCTATTTCTCTGTACAATTGTTCATTGTACTCATTCGAGTCATTAGGCCTATAACACACTCCTACTCTTATTTTTGCTTTTGCAGTGCTTATGTCACACCAAACTGACTCAACAGCGCACTGTTTATCTAAAGCAACTGCATGCACTTCTTTTGATTTTATGTTTTTCTTAATTAACAGCATAACACCTCCTTCCTTCCTATCCTGTCTATCCTTTCTGTACACATTGTACTCCCCAAATTCCAGTTCTACATTCATTATATCTGTGTGACACGTCTCTGCTATCCCAACTATATCCGCCTTTGATGTCTTGACTAACACTTCAAATTCATCAAATTTATTTACTATACTTCTAGCATTGGTATACATGTACCTATCCTTATTATTAGTTACCCTAACACATCCCATATACCCACCTGTTTCACGATGACTGCCATCCATCCCGGAAACCCCCAGCACCCCTCGTTCCAGGTCGCTACTTATTCTAATAGAAGTTGTGCAAGAATTATCTTCACCTCTGCCTGCGGCTACTTTTATACTTTTAGTCTGTGAATCCCTCCCCCAAGCTAGCAGTTTTCCTAACACTGTCTCGATAGCATCAGCAAATATTCTTGCACCTTTCTATTTAAGTGTATCTCATCCCTGTAGAAGCAGTCTCTCCTGTTAACAAGCACAGACCACGCCGAAAAAAATTCTACTCCTTGAGCCTTGCACATTCCCTCCAGGGCCAAATTGATTGACAAGGCTCTCATGTATTTCCTCCTATTTGTCTGGACAGAATTGCAGACACTTTCAAATTTAACCCTGACTCACGACTTTTTTGCAACATTAACCTGTACTTGTTAAGTAAATCTGCAGATCTCTTACTCTTAATGTCATTGGTGCCAATGTGTACAACAATATCACCTTTTGTGCCCTTAAAAGATATATGCTTTACAACGTCATCAACTTTTTCCCCTGGCAGACATACCCTGGTCCTGTTCCATCTATCCTTTTTACACAATATATTCCTCCCCTTCTCCCTGACAATAGAGTCACCAGCAATGACAAGTTCCTTTGGGACTAGGGCATTCTGTCTTGAAGATTGCCGCTGTGTTGCCTGATGCCCAGGCGTGAGCTCTGGCATTGAATTGGGCAGCTGAGAGCTTGACGGGCCCCTCATTAATTTCTTCAAGGGCATCTACCCTACACCTTAAGCTCTCATAGATGCCCAGTAGAATGCTGAGTTGATGCCTAATTTCTAGACAGTCTCTGCACCTGGCACACACAAAGACATCCTCCTTGGCTAGATCATGTTCTGTTCCAAACATTTCACAAGTTGCACATTCTTTTAGGCTGTGATGCATTGGAGAATCGCCTCCCTCAGTTCTCCCCCGAGTCACTGCACTCCTGCCACTTTTTGCCCATTGCTTTGCTGCTCTAGTCTGGGGCATGATATTTTAAATTAATAAGATCAATAAATTTAATTAATTAATTGTCAATACTACACTATCTAATAGAATCCTAAATGCAGTGATTTGTATTACGCTATATAATTATACGTTAGAGCTACCCAGTTACCACAATTAAAAATTTGAATTCCCTACTACTCTATACAAAAACAGTGGTTGCAAGATTCAATAAAAATAACAGTTTTACGTATATTAAGTAATAATCTACAAAAACTCTTTATCATAAATTAAAAATAAAAATAGCCAGCATAACTATAACTATTAGACTATGTATAAAATACAATATAAAATAACAATTAGGTAAATAAAAAGGCAAACACATCGCTTTTTCAGAGCCTTTAATTCACAGCTGTAATTTTTAAAGAGAGTCAGTGCCCTCTTGATAAGTCAATGTTAACCTTCAGTTGCCACTTCTCAGCCCATCTGCCTAACTTTTCTAGATCCCATTGCAGTAACATACTGTCTTTACTGTTATTTGATGGAAAACTACAGGAGAAATTAAATGGATTGTACCGGCAATGGTAGGAATGGTTTACCAAAATTAGAAATACAAGAGTTGGAAGGAAAAGTTGGATATACAACAAGAACAGCCTGCCATTTCTCTGGAAACGGTGGCACTGACCCAGGATGCAATTCACAGTACCTTGTGAATTGCATCCTTTTTGTCAAAAACATGACAAAATGACATGTTCTGTCAACAAAACCTTTTGGGTCTTGGTGATGAATTAAGTCCAATGTATACTCTGATGCTTCTAGAAAATTAGGGTTGTCTTGAAGTCTGGCTGAAGTTTTCTCATGATGACATTCTTTATTGCTTCTGCTTATCTGTGAGGATATGTGTGACACAAAAATGAATTCTCCTTATTCATATTCAACTCATCAGCAATTATCGTGAGGGTTAAAGGATGATCTATTCCCACAGTTTTTTGAACTTTCGCAACTCTGTCCTGATTTCAAGAGATCAACAGACAGCCACTTATTGGGTCATCGCGAACACCCTCACATTGCCCTTGAACCACTTGTACTATTCAAACACATTGGTACAACTTAATGTTTCTTCACTGTTCAAACACATTGGTACAACTTAATGTTTCTTCACTGTTCAAACACATTGGTACAACTTAATGTTTCTTTGGGAACATTAAGTTGTACTGTTCAAACACATTGGTACAACTTAATGTTTCTTTGGGAACATTAAGTTGTACTGTTCAAACACATTGGTACAACTTAATGTTGTACAAAACAGTTTTTTTTAACATTTCATACTCTTATTCATTTTATTCATTTCATTTTCTGTTGCAGATTTTTCCAGTTTAATTTGATATTCATTCATTGCTCCATTACATAATCATGACATGGAATATTAATGCTACTAACAAAACTGGTTGTTGCTTGCAACCTGTCAGCTTATTGGACTATCTCCTTACATTCTGTTGGTGGAAGTATGAACTACAACATACTACTTTTGTTTATTTTCAAACTCACTGAACATGACCACGACAGCACCAGTCCAGAAACTTTATTTCCACACCTTATATGCAGAATACCACCTTTGAAGAAATAGGAATCATACAGCGAATAATGAGGACAACTGATATGAGCAGTGTTTGAATCAACTGATAAATGGGTTTCTCTCAAAACCAGCCTGTGCTTGGCAGACTAAGTAGAAATGAACATTGTTGAGATTGTAATTGAGGCCACATATATTTCTGAAATGAACTAAGAAGTGTTTGGGAGGTTTAGATCTTTTCTCCAACAAGTTTGTTTTAGTAGTTTGACTATTCATAATGTATTCACTAGGTAAAGAAAAGGTGGGGGACATGTTGTATGAAGTAATAAAATTTTTGGATATGGTGTACAAACAGCAAGAATATACCTAGCTCTGTGACATAATGTGGTCTGGCAATGCTCCCCACATATACACTTCAGACTCCCTCCAATTGCTATCTGGGATAGTAGAGACAGGATGATTATGTACCCGCTGATCCAGATGCCTCCTAGAGAGTTATCTATAGATTTTGCCCAGTGGACTATCTAGCAGCTGGCATGTTAACACTGTTTTAGAGTTGTATCCTCAAAATGTTAGGTAGATTGGACCTTGCCATGATGCCCATCATAACCTCAAAATACATCATTCATACTGCATGATGAGTATAACTATGTTGCCTTTTATTTACATTTTTATAGGAAAGACTATAGTAAAAAAAAACAAACAACAAAATAACTATTTTCAATGTGGAAATTGGTCAGCTTGTGGAGGAGTTTCCATGTCGATAAACTTCTGTATTTCACGTTCAATACTATTAATAGCCATATTTAAAATAATTTGCTGTTTATCCTCAGATTTCAGATTTATTTATTAATCAGGAAATCTCCTGTGTACGCTTTGAGAAACTAGGCTCTGAACTGCCATGTCCTTTCTGCATGATGAGGTGCTGCATATAATTTCATATATCAAAATTAATTTCTCACTTGTGGAAACACACATCCCTGAAATTTTCATTGGAATTATAATAACTGACGAGTTAAAAAGCTTGGGAACCACTGATATAGTAGCTTTAAATTAAAGGAAGAAAACTATTATTGATACTCCTATTTATAATATATATAATATAAAATAAAAATAATTAATTTTTAAAATATACAAATTTTAATATTAATATAAATTAATAATACTAATTATTTTTTTACTTAGTCTTGTTCCTATAGTTTTGCATTATAATACATATATTTATGGGGTTTTACCCTGTTTTATATGAAACAATAAAAAAAAAATTGTTTTCATTTTTATTTCTTTTAGTTGAGGAGGAAATTCCAGATCACATTAAATCACTTCTTATAGAGCCTATAGCTGTGCCTGAACAGCAGAATGCAGTTAGAACTCCAGTCGAAGAGACACAGTTATCCTTACAATCTTCTCCTCCCCAGTCACCTACTTACCCCTATTCAGATGATGAAGGTAATATTCTTATATTCTTTGGGTCATCAGTTTCAAAACAAAACTTTATAAAACAAATTTGTCTTAAAATAAAAAATACCTTTTTTTTATAATGTAAATTCTTTGTGAGTGGCTCCATTAATACCATCAGTGAAATGTATTTTATTAGAATTAGTAGTGGCAAATGATGCAAGAAAGCAAGCTTATACAGCATCAGCAAAAAAAAAACAAAAAAAATCACACACTTCCCATTCCCTCTAAATGTTTGTCTAGTTCTTCGTTGAATTTATTTAAACTATCAACTTACACAACAACTGATGGAAGCTTGTTCCTGCAATCAACTACCTGCTGGCTATAGGCAAACTTCAGCACATCTATTCTGCAACTGTCCTTCCTCAATGTGAATTTGTATCCCCTTGTGTGCATAGTCTGAGCAAATTATAAATATCTATTGGTGGAAATACGAATTATATTCATATGCAGTATCTTCACAATCGCAGAACTTTGTATCATCGGGTATAAAAAGCCACGTGATGTGCAAATAACTAGCAATTTTTAGAAATTATTATCTGGCCAAGAAATGCTTCACTGCATTGTTTAGAAAACATTTATTATACTGAAATATATATAGAGAGAGCTGGCATTTAAATTTAAATATTGAGGTGTACCATGGTTTAATTTCATGGATCTTCAATTGATTAAAAATAGAGTGACAAGAATACTTGCATTCCAAAAAAAAAAAAATTATTGAAACATTTAACACTTAAATTATAAAAGAGGTTCAGTGCATATTTAGTATTAGTAGTGGCAAATGTTTAAGAAAGCAAGCTTCTAGAGTATCAGCAAAAAAAAAATAATAATAAAAGTATACACGCTGCCCACCAGTCTTCTCCAAGAATTTGTCTGCCTGTTTCTTGAAGACAAATTTCCAACTTCTATCAGCGACCATCCTTCTTTAGTTTGAATATATGCTTCCTCATGCATGCATACTCTCAGCCAGAGGAAGAATGCCATCAGCACTGAGCTTACTCAATCCATTCAAAAACTTAATGAGATTTCTTTGCAAGTGCCTAGTCTCTAGACACTGCAATTTGCAGAATTAAAGCCTTTCTATAAATGAGCACCCTTCACCAATCTCACTGCCCTTCTCTGTACCCATTCCAGCAGATCTACGTCCTTCCTAAAATGAGGCCTCAGACAGAACTCAAGATGCAGCCCAATCATGGCCTTATACAAAGGGATAGTCAACTCCTTATCCCTACTGACAGAGTTCCTGTTTATCATTGACAAAACCTGCATGAGCTGTCCTAGAAGCCTGTCTATGCTGCACAGAGAACTTATATCTAACTACAAAATTACCCCGGATTTTTTTCATTTTCCGCTAAATGGAGTGTAGTACTGCACAGTTAGTATGTTAATCTGAGATTACTACTACTCATTGGCAATACTTTGCATTTGTCAGTGTTACATTGCCATTTCTTAGCCCAACAGCCTAATTTTTCTAGACTTTGTTGAAGTGTTATCTTGATTACTGTCATTAACCTTTGTATTATCTGAAAACTTAGACATACAGTATGTCTAAGTATGCCTGATATACAGTAGGGCCCCACTTTTCGGCTAAGTAATACGGTGGTTTTCAATTATATTCACGTTCATCTTTTTTGGCATGACACGCTCAGCAGCCAAATCTGAGAAGCGCACCATTTTATTGTCAATGATTCAGTCTCCCTACAGCATATGATAGTGTAAACATATTAGGCTTTTATATGCATTTGCAAGTGAAAAAAAATGCTGTGTTCCACTTTTCAGTGATTTTCGCTTTTCGGTGCAGTCTGGAACCTAACTCACCGTATGAGTGGACTCTACAGTACTTCCATCAATATCGTTAAAAATATATTGAAAACAACAGTGGGCTCAGCACTGAACCCTAGGGGGACTCCTTAGCCATTCAAATCCTTAAACACCTCAATCAGATTATCTTGCAGGTGCCTAGTCTGACCAGATGCTGCAGTTTACAGTACTGAAGCCTCCTTTGGTAAGAGCACCCCCCCCTTTTGTTCCACCAACCAATCTCATTGCCCTTCTCTGTACCTGTTCAGCAGCTCTACATTCTTCTTAAACTAGTTCTCCAGATGCAGTACCCAAAATGTGGCCTGACCATTGCCTTATATGATGGGATAATAAAAACTCTTTATCCATGCTATTAAAATTCCTGTATATCATTGAAAAAGTCCCATGTGATGTCCTGGCAGCCTGTCTGCACTGCTCAAAAAACTTCATATTAGATTGCATGATTACCTCAGGTCCTTTTCATTTTCCATATCCTGAGTGTAATAACACACAGTCGATACATTACCCTGGGATTATTACTACCCATATGCAGCACCTTCCATTTGTAAATGTTAAACTTCAATTACCGTTTCTGAGCCAATCTACCTAATTTTTACAGATCTTGTTTCAGCAGTATACCTTCATTACTGTGATTACCCCCCCCCCCCAACCTTTGTATCATCTGCAAACATAGCCATTAAACCCGATATATACTCATCATTATCATTAATAAATACAGAAAACAAGAGTCCAGCAACGAACCCTGGAGGGGGGGCTTCACTAATAACATTAGTCCACAAGAAGCAATGCCCATTGATAACCACTCTGTATTCTCCCACTCAACCATCCCTTTACCCATTCCAGTAATAAGTTGGCCTTAATGTAACATTGTTCCAGTTTGTACAGCAGTAATTTATGTGCATCAGTATCAACATTTTGATATCAAATATCTGAAATTCAGATATGTGATATCAAAATTATTTTTTGCATCCAATTCCTTTGATACTGCGTACTGCACATGTTGAGGGAAGTAGACCATGATATGCTATACTGGTCCACTTTGTCACTGCATCATAATATGGATTCATTTAAAAAAAAGTCTTTTGTGGCCAGTCAGGTTGGCTACACTAGACAGTTCCTTAACAAGTCCATACTGTGACCTCAGTATAATTGCATTTCTGTCTATATGGTCCTGCATTACTTCTTTAAACAGTGACTCGAATATTTTCCCTTCAACAGAAGTTCAGCTAACTAGCCTGTAATTACTCATGTCACCTTTTGATCCCTCTTTGTGAATTGGGGATACATTTGCACATGTCCAGTCTACAGGGACCTCCTCTGAATCCAAGGATGCTCTCATCAACAACCTGAGCAAGATCATCAACAGTTAAACTATTTCTATCAGTTGGTCCAATGTGTTACAACCCTTCCTTCTACTGTTAATATTAGCATAGGAGTCTTTGCTGCTGTTCTTTGCATTCTTTGTCAGAGTCTTGTAATCTGCCTTACTTGCCTGGCCATCTTTGTGACTTGATTACATACTAGTTTATATCTACCATAGGCTTCTGTATCAACTGACAATTATTTTTATTTATTTATTATTATTTTTTTTATTTATTATTATTTTATTATTAGCCATATGGTGCAAGGAAGCCGAGACTTATGCTGCACCAGCAAAAAAAAAAAAAGAAAAGCTGAATTGCCCTGAGAGAGAGAGAGAGAGAGAGAAAGGCAGAAGTAGAAGGAAATCAACAATGTGAGCCCCTGGAAGTTAAAGACAATAGAGCTATCTACCATCCCACAATAAGTGGTCAGAGAGAAAACTGGATATCCGATTAAAATAAACAGCTGGCAAACTATAAGTAAGGAAGCTTATTTAGAAGACCTTTATGCCAGACATGATCAAAGACCTTTTATATGTCAAGAGCAACTTCTTAAGTTTCCCCTTTCCATTTAATTTGTCCATAGATGGGTAATATAAGTATATTACCAGTGGATCGACCAGGACAGAATGCATACTGGATCACAGATCAGATGGAAGGTTTCTAGATAGGAGGATGCCTTTGTGCGTGCTAGGTGTCGAGAAATTAGGTGCCACTCAGCTCTCTGATGGGTGTCCACGAGTGCTTGAGGTGTAGGATAAATGCCCTTGAAAAAAAACCAACATGAGGGGCCCCATCAAGCCCTCAGCTGATATGCATTCCATGCATTTTCATTCTCTATCACAAGTCTCATCAGTTCAGCTGACATCCATTTAGGTTTTAGCCTTGAATAGTATTTCTTAATGCTTCCCATTTAAAATTTGCTGTTGGTCCCACTGTGCCTGATGGACCCACCAAGCCAAAATAATGGCTAAATTCCTACAATGGAATTGTCGTGGATTCTGGCGAAATACTGATGACATCAAGGCCCTCTTGCAAAAGCACGAGACAGTTTGCTTTTGCTTGCGGGAGACTTAGCTAAAGGCAAATGATGACCCCATCATGCATAACATCACAAATTTTTATAGACCTAGAATTGTGGATGGCCCTGCTCATCTTCGTGTGGCTATCCTCGTGTGCAACCAGACCCCAGTTCAACCCTTGCTACTTACAACCGGCATAGAGGCTGTTGCAATTCGCCTTGCAGTGGGATTTTTATTAACCTTTGCTCTATTTATTTGCCACCTGGGACTGACATCTCCCAGAAAGAACTTGATGATCTTGTAATGCAGTTGCCTTCCCCTTTCTTACTTCTTGGGGATTTTAATGGACATAACACCCTGTGATGTGATATAGTGCTAGCATCAATGGAAGGGCACGAGTTATAGACCGCATACTAACTGACAATGACCTCTCCATTCTAAATGTTGGAACAAACACCTTTTTCCACTTGCCTACCCATACATTTTCTGCCATTGATCTTTCTATCTGCTCCCCTTATCTCACTTGGGAAGTGGAGGAGAACCCATATTGAAGTGATCACTTTCCTGTGATAACCTGCTTACACAGTGGGGGACCATGTCTTGGTTTTAGGTTACCACGGTGGAAATTCAATCAGGCTTACTGGAATGCCTTTCAACATCAAGCAAATTTTGAAATCACTGCAATCAGTCAAGACCCTATCAATGGTGCAGTCATGTACATTACAGAAAATATCGTCCATTCAGCCAAAATTGCAATTCTAAAAACATCTACCCGGTTTCCGCCTTTTCCCAAACCATGTGGAATTCACAGTACACAGCAGAAAAAAAGCTTAAAACAAAGCTTGGGGGATATTCCCATGATATCCTACCACTGCCAACCTTATAGCTTTTAAATGCACATGAGCCAAAGCATGCCAAACTTGCCATCAGAGTTAGAAGGAATCATGGATCCGTTTTACGTCATCTATTCCCCAATCTACCAGCACTAAGGTGGTCTAGGATAAAATCCCAAAAATGAAGGGAAAACATACATCTCACCCTTCATCAAACCTAGAATATAATGGATGCACTATTGCAGAGCCAACTGCAAAAGCAATCCTCTTGGAGAAACATTTTCAAATATCGCTGGAATATCTTCCTATTCCCAAGAGTTCCTTGTCCTGAAACATAAATATGAGAAACAGGCACTAAATTTCACACCAAAGGGCCTTTGTCCCTACAATAGGCCATTCACTATGCAGGAACTAAAAAGAGCTTTTACCCTTTATAAGGCAAGTGCTGTTGGACCAGATGGGCATCCATTATGAAATGATTAAGCACCTTTCACCAACATGTATGGATCACCTGCTCCTTTTATATAACAGAATCTATTGTGAAGAGCAGTTCCCAGATTCCTGGCTCATGGCAATTGTTCTTGCCTTTGCAAAGTCGGGAAAGGATCCTAAAATTCCCACTAATTATCGCCCAATCACTTTGACTAGCTGTCTCTGCAAAACCCTGGAGAGAATGGTTAATTTTCGTTTAATATGGTATTTAGAATCAAACAACCTTCTCTCCAGTATCCAGTGTGGCTTCCGAAGGAACCAGTCCACTCTGGTCACCTTATTAGATTGGAAACATCCATCCGGGGTGTTTTCCTTAAACATGAACATTGTTTGTCCCATTCTTTAATATGGAGAAAGCATATGACATGTTAAAAGATTTGTATAGCCTCCACCTTAGAAGGCACTCCCCATTTTTATTAAAAACGTTTTAGCCATTCGGTCTTTCCAAGTTCATCTGAGATTCTTACTCTCATCAATTTTGCCAAGAGGAGGGAGTACTGCAAGGATCACTATTAAGTATCACACTTTTTGTTGTCAAAGTAAATGCCATCATAGAACGGTTTCCTTCAACTGTATACAGCACCATCTATGGTAATGACTTTAACATATTCTCTCAGTCATGAAACATGAGTGTTATTGAAAGACAACTGCAACAAGCCATTGATTGCCTTAATTTGTGGCCATTTGCTAATGGATTCAAGTTCTCACTGCAAAAGATCCTTTTTTTTACATTTTTGTCAAAAGCTGAATCTTCATCTTGAACTTGAATTGAGGCTGGGACAAAATGCTATTCCAGCAGTGCAAGACAAAAAATTCTTGGGACTTGTATTTGTTAAAAAGTTGACCTTTCTGGAACATATCTCAGCTCAGTAGAAAGTGCACGAGAGTACTAAATTTTGTACGTTGTTTCTCCTCTGTGTTGGGGTGCAGACTGATACACCTTAATTACTCATCTACCATGCACTTTTACAATCCAAACCAAATTACGTATCCAAGGTAAATGCTTCAGCCAGAGACAGTGTACTTCAGTGGCTGGACCCTGTCCATCATCAAGTTATCCGTATCGCTACCTCAGCATTTTGAACATCTCCTGTGTAGAGGGTATACATGGAAGCAAGTGAACCACTGCTCTTGCTTTGATGTAAGCAGTTGTCTCTTAATTACACTTTAAAACTGAAATCCCTGCCAGACCATCATATGTGGGTATCAGTTTTTGAGCCACTTTTGGAAAATTTGTACAATGTCTGACAGACTGTCAATCGTCCTTTCGTTATTCACATCCAAGAGCTACTTAGAATTTAACATCACAGTAGACAAGGTTGCCCAAACACCAAAAGCATACCCTTCCTCCCTGGTATGCTCACATTCCAACACCTGACTTTTTCCTTTCACAACTGTGTAAAGTCTCAGACTCCATCTGTCTACCTGCAGCTCTATTCAGCACACTGAGCTGAACACTCAGACTTCCTGCCAGTTTACACAAATGGTTCAAAGTCAGAATCATGTGTCTGCCATTGTCTTTCCAGACACTATTATGTCTCTGCAGATTCTTCCTGAATCCAGCATATACATTGCAGAGCTGCACGATAGAGTTAGCCTTGAA
Source organism: Mastigoproctus giganteus (assembly GCF_048544385.1). Taxonomy (NCBI): domain Eukaryota; kingdom Metazoa; phylum Arthropoda; class Arachnida; order Uropygi; family Thelyphonidae; genus Mastigoproctus; species Mastigoproctus giganteus. Next base: position 117,643,677 of record NC_143585.1, read on the forward strand.
TCACATTAATAAATGCCAGTACCAACGGTTTATTTTATATTCTGATTCTTTGAGTGTCATTCAGGCTTTACTGTCGGTGAGATACAACCCTCACCCAATTCTGCCTGAAATTCAGCAGAGGATCTATTTTCTCCATGAACATGAATATGACATCTGCTTCTGCTGGATTCCCAGCCACATTGGGATTAGAGGAAATGATATGGCTGATGCTGCAGCCAAATCAGCAATTCCCACTAATAATTGTTGCCTGTCAGTCCCCCATACAGACTACATAATACCGATACATAAAAAGATTCACTCCCAGTGGCAGGATTCATGGGATAGACAGACCACAAACAAATTATATGATATAAAGCCTGTAATTGGACCGTGGCAGTCTAGTCTGTGCAGTAATCGAAAAGAAAAAGTTGTTCTTGCCCGGATCCGCATAGGACACAGTCATCTGGCCTATTCGTATTTGCTGAGGGCTGATGACCCTCCTAGGTGTGAGTCCTGTGACAAATTTATCCATAAAACAAATTTTAATAGAATGCCTGGATTTTAATGATACACGTTTTACCACTTTTACCCATCTGACTGAGCCTTATACACTCAGTCAGATTTTATCAGACAATGACCACGTGTCAGATATTTAAAAATTTTTACAAACTGTTAATATTTACTGATATATATATATATATATATATATATATATAATTACGAATAATAAAAATTAAAAATAAATAGGATAGGATGGTGAATATATAAAAATATCAGGTAGAAAAAAGAAATAACATGTGTATATAAGCTGTTCTAGGCGGCGTGAGCTCAACCTGGATAAAGCTTAGGACAATAATTATTACGAATAATAAAAATTAAAATTAAAAAAGTCTGATTTGAAGTGCGATAATATGGATTATTTTTATTGTTATGTGTAGAATTTAAATATAGAATTTTAGTGCTAATAATGAAAATACCGTGTATCCTGGTAGCGATATATATGTTGAACAAAGGGTGGAAAAAAGAAAAAGAAAAAGTGTAAAGATATAAAAGGAATGTAACGATATAAAAAGAAACAAAATGCAAATTTTGAAAAAACAACGACCAATATGGAAATAGCATTGCAGTATTTTTCATAACTTTTGTGTCTTCGTCAGAGGTCATCCACCAAAATTATGAAAAAGAACAGCAATACTCTTACTTCTGTTTCTAACATGTTCTGTATGTCAAAGAGCATAATTCGTAATCCTAAGCTTCTTACACGTGCTCTTTGACATACAGAACATGTCAGAAACAGAAGTAAGAGTATTGCTGTTCTTTTTCATAATTTTGGTGGATGACCTCTGACGAAGACACAAAAGTTATGAAAAATACTGCAATGCTATTTCCATATTGGTCGTTGTTTTTTAAAAATTTGCACGTTGTTTTTTCAAAATTTGCATTTTGTTTCTTTTTATATCGTTACATTCCTTTTATATCGTTACACTTTTTCTTTTTTCCACCCTTTGTTCAACACACATATCGCTACCAGGATACACGGTATTTTCATTATTAGCACTACTTAAATTCTATATTTAAATTCTACACATAACAATAAAAATAATCCATATTATCGCACTTCAAATCCGACTTTTTTTAATTTTAATTTTTATTATTCATAATAATTATATATATACACAGTAAAATCTCGTTAATACAAACTCAGTTTATACAAAGTACTCGTTTATATGAAGCACATACCAATTACCCTGCGAAAGGATAGGCTTTTCTATGTACCGTATTTCCCCATGTATAAGACTCACCTTTTTTCGAAAAATGTGTGGTCTAAAAACTGGGTGCGTCTTATACTGTGGTTGTAGATTTTTTTTTACTTGCATTTCCTGCTTTTTTGCGCTTGTTGTCTTTGCGCTCATTGTTTCACACTTGTTACCAGTATATTAGGTTACGTTTTGCCATGTTCTGCCCAGAATTGGCTCAGAAAAGATTTTCTGAGCCATTTCTGGGCAAAACGTTTCAGAAAAGATTTTCCTCCTCCAACTGAGAAAACAATCCGAGACTGGCTACGGGAAGAAGAAACCCTACTGAAAACACCATGGCAGAAGAAGGCCATTAGAGGCAAGTCAGCAAAATGGCCTGATTTAGAGAGGGAATTGAAGATATGGATTGAAGAGCAAAGGGCAATTGGAATTCCTGTGTCCACAAAGATGGTTCAGCATGAGGCAAGAAGAATTGCTGATGATAAAGAAGTTACTGATTTCAAAGGAGGACACAATTGGTGCTTCAGGTTCATGAAACGGAATGGACTAAGCATGCGTACATGCACCAGACTTACCCAAAAGATGCCTGAAAGCTATGAGCAGAAGGTCCTTGAATTTCATCGTTTTGTCATTCAATGTCGAAAGACACATCAGTTTGAGTTGGGACAGATTGCAAATATGGACGAAGTCCCCCTTCAGTTTGATGTCCCAAGTAACAGAACTGTTGATAAGAAGGGGGTGAAAACTGTAACTGTGAAGACAAGTGGACAAGAAAAGAGCCATTTACAGTTGTTCTAGCTTGTTGTGCCGACGGAACCAAGCTGCCTCCTATGCTATGCCGATTTTCAAACGCAAAACAATGCCAAAAGAAGACATTCCTCGAGGAGTGATTGTCCACGTTCATGACAAGGGTTGGATGGATCAGGATGGGATGAAGATCTGGTTTGAGAAAGTTTGGAGCAGGAGACCAGGTGGGCTCTTATGCAAACCTGCCCTATTGGTGCTTGATCAGTTCAGGGCACACACAACAAAAAATACAAAGAAGATTGCTGCAGAGCAAAAAACAAAACTTGCCGTCATACCTGGAGGCTTGACATCCCAGCTCCAACCACTTGATGTCAGCATTAACAAACCCTTCAAAGCAGCCATGAGAGACGAATGGAACCAATGGATGAAGTCTTCTGGGGACAATTTGACACCAGCAGAAAGAGTGAAGAAACCAACTAAAGGAGAAGTTTGTACCTGGGTGAAAAGATCCTGGGATAATATCAAGATTGAGATCATTCTCAAGTCATTTAAGAAGTGTGGCATTTCAAATGCCATAGATGGAACTGAGGATGAGGCAATATATGAAGACAGTGATTCGTCATCAGACACAGATGAGGACAAGCTAATGGATGGGAGTTTTGACAGTGATGAGGAGCTGTATGAATTTTATGATGAATAAAAATTGAGTTCAATAACTTTATGTAATACATTTTTTTTTTCAAATTTCGGGCCCCAAAATTAAGGTGCGTCTTATACATGGGGAAATACGGTAGATATATTCGTTTATTAAAAAATTTGGTTAATATGTATTACAAAGTTCTTTTTCACCCCATGAGAAATAAATATTGTCATTTTGTATGTTTAATACAAATCTTGGCAGAGCGATCAGATTATTGTCCCCGGCCACCTGGCTCCCTACTTCCCAAAGTATGGCACTGACTTGTTAGAAATTAGTTTTGTGTAAACAAAAGCAGTTTATGGTAGCTACAACCTCAAGTGCACTCTGAAAAACATCTTTCTGGGGGATGAGTTTTTAAATTAACAAACGAATAAAAAGTTTTTCTAAGTTGTTTACAAGCACTCCCTCGCTCTCCATGGGAATAAGGTCAATTGCAATTGTTACCCCAGTTGAAAGTCTTTTGCTATCGTGTACAGCAATTTATTTTTGTGCCATTTTATCTGAGCTGATGTCTTTTTAGGAACTCGTGTCTTTAAATTAATTTAAAATTTGTTTATATTAAATCTTATCTAGGAGTGTTATGGCAACAAAACGTAGACAGACAGAACTAAGCCTGGAAATTAAACTAAAAATTATACAAGAAGCTGATAGGATCGAAAGAAGCAAAATGAATATTGCAAAGGAATACAATATCCCTTTATCTACAATACTGAAAAACCAAAAAAGACTTGAAGTGCGTGACACTGGAGCAGCGATGAAAAACAGGAAACAAATTCATGGTGCAAAACAAGAGGAGCTTGAAACAAAACTTTTTGAGTGGTACCAACAAATGCATGCATCTAATTTGCCAATATCAGGTCCAATTTTGCAAGAAATGGCAAATTATCTAGCTGAGTAACATGGGATTAGCGACTTCAAATGCTGCAGTGGCTGGCTCCAAAGATTTAAAGACAGGAGTAATTTGGTTTTGCAAAATGTTTGCAGTGAGTCTGTATTAGTCGGCAAAGAAAAGGCTACAGACTGGTTGCGTTCTGTACAGTCCATCCTTGAAAAATATGTGGCAAAGGATATTTTTAATCTTGATGAGAGAGGTTTATTTTATAATTTTTTGCCAAACAAAACATTTGCTGTTCAAGGAGAGTCTTGTCATGGTGGAAAATTAAGTAAACAAAGACTCACTGTTCTGTTATGCTGCAATTCAGATGGCAGTACAAAACTATGCCCACTTGTGATTGGTATGTTTTCCAAGCAGAGATGTTTTAAAGCAGCTAACCAACTTCCTGTGATTGAGGCCAATAGAAGTGCCTGCCTTGCGGTCAAAATTTTTCAGTCTTGGTTATCAAAGTTGTACAGAATAATGGCTTCAGAAAAAAAGGAACATTTTGATGTTTCTAGACCGTTGTACAGCACATTCTGCCAAGACGCTTAAGTTGACAAATCTATGGCTGTTGTTTTTACCCCCCCAATACCACCAGTTTAATACAACCACTAGATCAAGGCATTATTTATAACCTCAGTAGAGCATACCTTATTGAGCATGCTGCGCTTGATGAGGTACTTGATCAGCAACATAGAAGGAGGGAACATTTGCAGCCAAATTGGAATGTCTCGGATGCTATCCGTAATCTTGTTTTGCTTGGGAAAGAATTACATATAGTGTAATAATCAGCTGCTTCAGAAAGAGTGGATTTGAAATCACGAAAAACATGGTCCAGCAGACGAATGTGATAGCAATAGTGAGGAATGGAGGAATCTGAAGGAGCATTTGGATTTTGTTGGCAAATTTGAAGAGTTTGTGAAAGTGGATGATGAAGTTGCTACCACTGCAATGCCATCATCAGAAGAGCTGCTGGGTACCAAACAAAACGATGATGTTTTTGTTAACAGCGAAAGTGAAGAAGCATGCATACTGCCATCTAAAAAAGAAGCCCAAAATGCATTGAACATAAAGAGAATGTCTTGGCCTGCAGTAACGTTGATAAAGAAACAACTGTTGCATTTGATAATGTATAATGTCTATGCTGTAGTTAAAAATGCATATAAGACAAAAACTGTGCAAACAACATTGGATTCTTTCTTTAAATTAGATTAATTTATTAAAAAGTTAATGGTTTGTCTCCTTTTATATTAAGATTGTAATTCTTTTTACTGTGATACTAAAATATTGTATATATCAAAATATATACTGTGCAATATTTTAATTTCCATTAATATTGCTTTTCTCTTAGTTTATCTTACAAATAAAATAAAATCTTTAAAAAATATGTTATTCCTATTATTGTATTGTTAGACAAAGCTTTTTTTTATTTTATTAATTTTTATTTTTGATATTATTATTAGTTTTTATTATTCTTAGATATACAGTATGTACTAAAAAGAAAAAAAAAGAAAAAAAAAAAAGGTAAAACTTTGACACTTTTGGGGGACCTCGTTACTACAAACTTTGTTATTACAAAACTTGAAAATTTAGGTCCCTTGAACTTTGTATTAACGAGATTCCACTGTATTTATATATATATATATTAATATAAAAGAAATAAAATCTCTTAATACCTGAATAACATATAAAAATGACTGAAAAGTAAAATTGTCAGAACGGATTAATGCCATCAGATTAGATTAAACATTACATATGCCTGCGAAAATGTAAGTACAATGTTTCTTTATTTTTAACAATATAGCCAAAGCTTAGTGTATGACCATAACCCACAAGGCACCAAATAGTCACTATAATTAGCGAAGTCATACTAAATCAAATATTAACAAAATAACAAATCAAAAGTATCCTGATGTCGTTACTGCATAAGGCTTACATTGAAAGGCACGTCAACTGGGGCTAGCGCCCCTCAATATATGCCATCAGTAACAACATGAGTCATCTGTTTCTGTGAGTTATATGCCAGTCACGCCTTATTAATACAGTGGATTCCGGTTATTTGGGCCACCGGTTAATCGGGGCAGCCGTTTATTTGGGGCAAATCTTAAAAAACAAAAACCAATCGAGAAAATAGCCAGGGTTTACTTCGCTTAATTGGGACAAAATGCCGTTTAATCGGGGCAGGAGACCTCAGCACTGGAGATTACCCTATGATTGTCTCCGACCGTACCACGTAGTTCGGTCGGATTTTTGGAGGTCACAACCGTAAAACAATAAAAACAATTAGCAGTCACCTGTTTATTGGGCTTTTCTGTTAGTGCAATCTATCATAAACGGACAGTAAACTCGATCTTATTGAATTTGCGATAATACCGGCAGCTGGAATTCTGTGGGTTATTATGGTAAAATGTGTTTACACTTCCATGGAATCTTCAATCATATAAAAAAAATAATTTTCAGAATCTTCTCTTCATTCCTATTTTTAAAGCTTCGTAATTTGTTACTCCGTTCTCACTTGCCCGTGTTGTGTTACTTGCAATTTGTGTGTGCCCTCTTCTTTGTTATTGATTGCTTATCTTTTTACTGTTTTAAATTTCAGCCCCCACCAACAAATGTCAATGAACAGAAATGTCAACTAGTTTAGTTAGTATGTACATATTACAGTACGTATTAATTATTCCGATTATCGCGTATATTCTTCCGATTTTCACGTATCATTTAATTTTTTTAATTGGTAAGGTAATAAAGGGTAAATTTGTGCTTAATATATCTTTACTTTTATAGTCTGTGGATAATATTCCTCCTCTTTTCGCTAATTAGAATCGCTGTTTAATAGAATTAAAATTCAATTCACAAACGTGATCATAATGACCGGCGCCTACTGCACATCGTATAGTGAACGGTACTTTACTATTTTGAGTTCGTCGTAACGTGATTTGATTGTACAGTGAACTAATTGTAAAGGGGTGGGGGTAAATTGTATTTTTAACTATTTACGTGAAACTTCGGATAATTGGGGCAGCCGCTTAATCGGGCCAAAATGCACTAGTCCCGATGTGTCCCAAATAACCGGAATCGACTGTATATACTAAATATAGTGTATATATAATAGCTTATAGATCAAATTTAAGATATAAGTTAAGGTTAGCATAATTTGCTAAACGTGTAGAATGTGACACTCACAATAAAAATATGAATGGCTGCCTGGAAAAATATAACTGCTAGCCCTACAGATAACTTTATTCTTACAATATCAGAATATTTGCACGAGTGTTTCTGTAGCTAAATGGGCAGGAAAAGGGAAAGCTAGGGCATAAGCCAAAGAAATAGGTGAAAGGAGCAGGCAATAGTAATAGTGGTAGCGCCTCAATTTCCCTCAAATTACTCTAATAGACTTTGAGGTATAAAATATAAGAGTTAGATAGCAAATAGATAAAAGTATAGGCAAAGGCAGCAAAATACTTTGGAAATTTACTGGAGGTGTAAATCCCCATCCCTTAGCAGAATTCCTGGTAATTTGTTGTATAAAGAATCTTGTACTATTACAACTAAGATTAAGCAACTTAGATGCATAAATGAACGCCGTAGTAATAGCTAGTATCAGGTACCGCAAGATAATCTTTAGGAAAAAAGCAAAAATTTTACTGATACATTGGTAATATTGAGTATTGAACATTTATTTTTAGTCACTGTGTTTTACTCGATTTCATGTATTTGCCGTTTTTGAGTTGTAACCTTTCTGTAAGGTTACATCGTACTTTTATCCATTTTTATTTTTATGGCCTAGTCGTGGTGTACCATAGCCTTAGTCGCTTTTGCGCCATTAAAATTGAAATCCATCCATTCATCTGGTACCACTGTATAGAATTTAAAATCTGACAAGAAACAAAAACCTTTCACTTTACCCTTTACAGTCTTTAAGTAAACTCTAGATCAGTACAGTACCCAGTAGGTCTTTTACCGGCAGATTCTTAATGCATGAAAATCGCTGCTGATAAGCAAGATCAAGAATACTGCTTTCTCTTGTTGCCTCTCTAACATGCTGCTGTAGAAAACACCCCTCTGTTAAATCCACAAAAGTCTTGCTAGTGTGTGAGTCACCAACCCACAAATTCCAGTCAACATCTGACATCCCCGATTATGAGACATTCTGATTTTCTGGCCCACTATTTCTCTGTATTATAGTTATTTGATGTACTCATTATAGTGATTGTGCATATTGCGTACTCCCCTTATTTTCCTTTTTTCAGTACTTATGTCACACACCAAACTGTCTCAACACTGCACTGACCACCCATGTTGACTGGATGCACTGCCTTAGATTTAATATGCTTCTTAACTAGGATCATTACCCCTCCACCTCTCCTTTCCTGTCTGTCCCTTTATTCCATCCCACATAGGGCACTCTGACCCTATGATTTTGACCCTCTTCACTATCATCCCATTTTACGCTTTCCTGTTCTAGCTTCCCCCCCCCCCCTTAGGACTGTTCCTGGCAAGCTGTCTACGGTTCACCCCTCCTAGAGAACTTTCTGTCTGTACTACACCCAGCTGCCTCCCAAAGGTAAGGACATGCAACATGGGGCCCTATTAGGGGACCCCCAGCTAAATGCTGGAGGAACAACAGGCGAACACAACCCAACACTACACTACACTACACAATCCCCAAACCCCAAACTAAAACTTATACCATCTCTGGCATATCCCTACAATGTCTGCTTTTCATGACTTGATGAGTACTTCAGATTTCTTTACAATGCTTCTAGCATTAGTGCACATGCACCTGTTCTTATTTTTAGTTACTCTAATATAACCCATGTATTTACTTGTTCCATGACAACCCACAGCCAGGGTTGAAATCACCACCACCTTGCTTTTCGGGGTGCTGCATGTTCCAGTAGAAGCAGTGCAAGAATCTTGCACACCTTTCTAATTAAATGTATCCTGTCCCTCCCAGCTGTCCTGTCAAAAAGCATAGACAATGCAGAGAAAATTTCTAATTCATGAAACTTGCCCATTCTCTTCAGGGCTGAATTTATTGACAAGGCTCCAATGTGTACGCCCTCCTATCATGTTTGAGCACAATTACGGAAATTTTCAAATTCATTCATAACACTAATTTTTCCCAACATTAATCTGTACTTGTTAAGTAAGTCCGAAGATCTACTCTTAATATCATTACTGCCAATGTGTACTACAGGGCTGCCACAAGTGGATAGGCGAGGTAAGCGGCAATTCAGGAGTGCGGCAAAAAATTTTTTTGACATATACAAGTCAGACCTCTGTTTAACGAACTTAATTTTTGAAAAATTTTCTATTTAGTGATTTTTTGAAATTTCCCCTAGGTAATTACATTTGTAATAGTTTCAGTAGAACGAAGAAAATTTCCATATAACGAACAGATTATAAGAGACTTTACTGGGAAGGCATTGTTCGCACTTCTGGCCTTTGGGCACTTGAATCAATTAGTGCTGCTGCTAAGTACAAATTAAGAGCCAAAGGGATTCTACCTGTCCCACATACCCAGAAGTCGTGCTGGTCATCTGATTGGTTTTTTTCAATTAGATGGGGTGCCTCCATAGCCAGGTGGGAAGGAGCAGCAGTGCATAACACACGCTTCTTGATTAGACTGGGGTTCGATCCCGTCACCACCAAATATGGAGGATGCGGAAAGGTTGGAATGAACACCACATATTCCTGGAGCAATATCGCCTTATTTGCTAATGCTCCAAATAACAAACAAAACAACATTTAGATGATCAATGCGACTTCCTTTTATTTACCAGTATTCAACACGGCAGGCAAATAATTCATTTGAAATAAATACACAGTACATGAAATTGCAGACATGTTAATTTGCTTATCTGGATCTGTGTTTGATGTTTATATTTTTGCAGTTATAAAACCTTTTCCTTCAAGTTCCCTGCCCTCAGGCAGATTCAGGCCTCCATTGGCACCATGCTTCTCTATCTTGTGCTATACTTTTAATTCCTGCATAATTTCCTCTTATCATCCAATCCATCATGCCAATTCTCCTTCTCCCAACATTCTCTTCCCACACATCTTCCCCTCAGTCCCTTTCCTCTACATGCTTTCTCTTCTCAATACATGTCCTATAAAGTTATATTGTCTCCTTTTTAATTCTTTAATAGCGTTCTCTCTTCTACTTTCCTCAAAATCTCATTACTCACTCTATCCACCCATTTCACTCTTACCATTCTCCTCCACACCCACATCTCGAAAACTTTTAGGCATTTAATCTCCTCTTTCCCAGTGTCCATGTTTCGGAGCCATATAGTACAACAATCCATATTAATGTTTTCACCATTTGTTTTCTTAATTCCTTGAAATTTCTTCTCAATAGTTCTTTTCTATTACTAAATGCCTCTTTGCCTATTGCAATTCTTGTTTTTATTTCTTCCAGGCTTTTTCCATTCCCAAATACCTGTATCTGTCGACCTGTTCCAATATTATTCCATCTAATGTTACGTTGATTCTTCTTCCTGACCTCTTTGAAATTAACATTACCTTTGTTTTATTGCTGTGAATCTTCATATTTTACTGCTTTATTGTGCTGTTCAAGATGTCCAAGGAGCTCTGTAATTCTTCATTATTAGCAATCAATATCTAGTCATCTGCAAATCTTATTGTCTTTATCTTCTTCCATCCTACTTTTACACCTCCTTTCAGCCCTTGTTTGAATTCTTTCATCAGTGTTTTTGCGTAAGAATCAAATAGTACGGGGAACAGGGAACATCCAAGGCCTTACACCCCTACCAATGGGAAATCACAGAATATTTTCAAGAAGATATTCGGCTAATAATATGGTTACTATCATTGGCATTGCCGCTTAGTTTCCAGAAGTAAGCACTGTAAGGAAAAGATGTCATTTCGATTATGAAAGTAGAGGAAGCTATTCGGGATCCTCAACAAAATTTCAAAATTAATTTTTTCTTTAAAATTATGGGCAAAAAAATTTTCTTGTTAACTGAAAGGTTTAGAAATAGGAAAGAACATGTAGAAATATTTAAAATATTTTATAATATTTTTGAATATAAAAAAAATAGTCGTACAAAGATTTCTTAAATCATTACAAAGATTTACATATTAAATTAAGTGACATTGATTGTAATGAGTCTGATATTGATGGTTTACCATTACTGAATAACTTAAGTCCTTCAAATTTATATTCAAGACATTATTCCTCCATCTAAAGTGTTACAATATATTTTTAAAAACAATTTTAAAGATACTTTTCCAAATGTATCAGTTGCATTAAGAATTTATGCAAATGAAGGAAACAAAGGGGTACTCTTACCAAGAAAGGCTTAAGTTCTGCAAATTGCAGCATCTGGAGAGCCTGCAAGGTGATTTCATTAAGATGTATAAGGCCTTGAATGAATTGAGCAGGCTCAATGCTGGTGAGATTCTTCCTCTTGCTCAGATTACAAACCTGAGGGTAAATTCAAATTGAGGAAAAACACTTATAGAATAGATGTTCGGAAATTTGCATTTAGCCAGTGGGTAGTTGAATACTGGAACAAACTTCCATCTATTGTTGTGATAGTTGATAGCTTAAATAAATTCAAGGAAGAACTGGACAAACTTTTGGAGTGGACAGAGAGGTGAATGGGAAATTGTCTCCCCCCCCCCCCTTTTTTTTTTTTTTTTTTTTTGCTTGTTTTCTTGTCTCATATGCCACTACTAATGCCAATGCCAATTTTTCTGACTTTATCAGTTTCAGTTGCCTCAGGTGAATGGAGTTTTTCAAAATTAAAATTACTCAAGAATTATCAACAATGACTCTCTAATTAGGCAATAATTTCAATAGAAAATGATCATTTGGAACAAATAAACATAAATGAAATAATTAATAAATTTGCATCTCTTAAGCAAGGAAACGTAAATTTGTATAATTTTTTTAACATTATAATTTTCCTTTTATTTTATCATTGTGATAGAATACGATCACTGTGATTTAGAATTGACAGTTTATTTCCAGAATTTCAGAATGATTTTGTTATTTTTGTTTGTTTCATTATATTATATATGTGAGATATGTTGTATTTATTTTCTTTTTAAATAAATTAATAAGAATTATTTATGCCTTAATTCATTTTTTAATCCAAATATTTTGGGGCAGCAAATTTGATTTTGCTTACTTGATGTTACATAGGATCACAGCAGCTCTGTGTACAACAATATTACTTCTGTCCCCTTAAAAGATGATATTTACTCTAAGTCATCTACTTGTGCACCTAGCAGTCATAACCCAGTTGTATTCCATGCATTCTTCTTTCATAAAAAATATTTCTCATTTCTCTGATAAAAGGGTCACCAACAATAACCACATCCTGTTACATCATTTGGCAGCATAGTTTCTGTATATTTTGTAGCCGCTGTGTTGAACTACATTGCCCTATGACATGCAGCCAGTGTGTGTGTACAGTTGCAGTATGTTTTCCATAGTGCAACTACTATGGAAAACAAGTTTTAAATAATTTAGTATTTTTTGTAATGCCAGTAGAAGCACATGGTAAAATCAAAAAAGCTTATAGACCTAACTGTAGTACTCTCCTTGATAGTGATGCTTGTTATTATATCATAGTTGGTATTATTATTTATAGTAGTTGCATCAGTACCACCTGTTCATTGTTGAAATGACAAACTAACAAGAGACTGCTGGTGCAACTATGATACACCCTCATATACATTTCCATTTTGTGGCTATTGTGAATTTCCTCATTTCTTTCAAAGTGTTTAATTTTTGGTTTAAAAAAAATCAACTTGCTTATTTCTTTTCATAAGAAAAGAATGAATAGTGTGCACTGTTGTGCAACAACTTCCAACCTTTCACTGCACAACATTCTGGACAATTTTATCAAATTGCCTCTCACATCTTGTACAATGTCTGTATATAGCTTTTATTATTCACAGCAGAGTTTTTGGAATGAAATTGTTTATGGTGCACAATTATCATTATGATTTAAAAAAACCAACAATCATTGCCCCTTTAAAATTGTCTCAAGGCAATTTCCAAATTGATGATTTATGTTTTGTTTGTGGGTTATTGAGAAGTCACCAAGTATTGTCCTCAGCAGTGATGGATTCCAAGAACAATGTTTGTTTGTTTGTTTGTTATTTGGTTTTTAGGAGCATTAGCAACTAAGGCCATATTGTTCCGGGGATATGCGGTGTATTTGGTGGTTACGGGCTCGAACCCCGTTCTAATCAAGAAGTGTGTTCTATGCACTGCTGCTCCTGCCCACCTGGCTATGGAGGCGCCCCAAGAACAATGGATCATAATCGCATAGCATTATAAGATCACCTCAAAGTTCTGGCTTCTTGCATTGATTATTGGTATGCACATGAGTTATATTCAGAGCAACCCAACACATGCACAGATTATTGTTTTTAAGGTCTGTAAGAGCTTCTGCATGCAATATGTAAGTCTTATGCAAAATATCTGCACAGATATGCAGATATTTTGCATAAGATTATTTGTTTAAATATTATTTTTTTTTTCTTGGGATGCATTTATCAAAATTCTAACAATCTGTCTACATCCTAGGCAGTTTGCCTTCTTCCAACCTGCCAACAACTCATGTCAAAAAGATAAAAGTAAAGGGTAGTAGTAATAGTAGTGGCATGTGATGCAAGAAAACAAGTGTATGAGCTTATGCAGCATCAGCCAAAAAAAAATCACACCATTCCCTCCAAATGCCTGTCCAGTTCCTCTTTAAATTTATTCAATCTATCAACTTCCACAACGACGGATGGAAGTTTGTTCCAGCAATTAACCACCCGCTGGCTAAAGGCAAATTTGTGCAATCTATTCTAAATCTGTCCTTTCTTAATTTGAATTTATGCCCCCTTAGGTTCTTAATCTGAACAAGTGGAAGGATCCCATCAGAATTCAGTGTGCTCAACACATTCAAAGCCTTATACACCTCAATCAGATCACCACGCAAGTGCCTAGTCTCCAGCCACTGCAATTTGCAGAACGTAAGCCTCTCTTGGTAAGAGGATCCCTTCATTCCCCTCACTAATCTTGTTGCCCTTCTCTGTACTCGCTCAAGGAAATCTACATCCTTCCTAAAATGAGGCCTCCAGACCTGTACGCAGTACTCAAGGCACGGCCTGACCATTGCCTTATACAGAGGGACAATCACCTCCTTCTCCCTGCTAGCAAAATTCCTATATATCATTGACAAAACCTCATGACCTGCCCTGGCAGCCTGTCTGCATTGATCAGCAAACTTCATATCTGACTGCACAATTACTCCCAGGTCTTTTTCATTTTCTACCACCTTAAGTGTAGTACCACACAGTTGGTACGTTTCTCTGGGGTTATTTCTACCCATATACAGTACTTTACATTTGTCAAGATTAAACTTCAGTTGCCACTTCTTAGCCCATCTGCCCAAATTATCTAGATCCTGTTACAGTAGCACACTGCCATTACTGTCATTAACAACTCTGCCAACTTTTGTATCATCTGCAAACTTCGACATTAAGCCTGACATACCTTCATCAGTATCATTGATAAATATACAAAACAACAGTGGACCCAACACCGAACCCTGTGGGACTCCACTAATAACATTAGTCGCCGAAGAGCAGCACCCATTGATTACCACCCTCTGTCTTCTCCCACGTAACTATCCTTTTAGCTATTGTAGCAACTTACCCGTAATACCATTCTGCTCCAATTTGTACAATAGTCTTCCATGCCCAACAGTGTCAAAAGCTTTCCTGATATCCAAATATATGATATCAAAATTATTTTTTGCATCCAGTTCCTTTGTAACCACATCATAATATCCTATCAAATTTGTCAGACAAGACTTTCCCTTAACGAACCCATGCTGTGTCTGAATTATTGCTGCAGTCTTGTCTAGATGATCCTGCAATGCATCTTTAACCAGTGACTCCATTATTTTACCTGGAACAGAAGTTAAACTAACTGGTCTGTAATTACTCGTGTCACCCTTCGATCCCCTTTGTGAATTGGGGATACATTTGCACATCTCCATTCCGTGGGAACCTCCCCTGAGTCCAAGAATGCTCTCATAATTATGGCCAAGGCTTTGCTTAGTTGCTTTGCCGTCTCCTTTAATATAACTGGATAGATCCCATCCACCCCAGGTGCTTTTCTTATGTTTAACTTCAACAATTTCTCCTCCACTTTGCTCTCAGTTTTACAAAATCATTAAGTATCCTGCTACAATTTGATAACCTTCTGCCATTTTCAAACCTTAATAATTCCTCATGTGTGAATGCAGATGCAAAATACTCATTCAGTTTGTTTGCTATCTGAGCAGGATCATCAACAGTCGAACCATCGATGTCAAGTGGACCAATCAGATTCATCCCCTTCCTTTTAGAGTTTATATAAGTAAAGAAATCCTTGCTGTTTTTCTTAGCATCTTTTGCCAAGGATTTCTTGTAATCTGCCTTCGCCTGCCTAACCTCTTTTGTGACCTGATTACAGACTAGCTTGTATCTGCCATAGGCTTCTGAGTAGCTTGATAATTTATATGCATCCCATGCATTTTTCTTCTCTGTTACGAGTCTCATTAGTTCATTAGATAACCATTTAGGCCTAAACCTTGAACAATATTTCTTAATAGGTATGAAACTTTTAGTAGCATCCACGATTAATTCCTTCAATGCTTCCCACTTAGAATTTACTGTTGGTAACATCGTCAGTTGATCTCACTGTTCAGAATTTAAAAACTGTTTGAGACCACTGTACTCACCTTTACGGAAGCAAAAACCCTTTCCTTTACCCCTGATGGTAATTAAATCTTTAAGTAAATCCCACATCAGTACACTGTGATCACTGCCACCTAGTGGTTCCTTTATCTGCAAATTCTAAAATACACGAATGATCACTGCTGATAACCAGATCAAGAGTATTACTTTCTCTGGTTGCCTCTCGAACATGCTGCTGCAGAAAACAATCATCCAATAAATCCACAAAAGTCTGACTAGTGTGTGAGTGACCAACCCACAAGTTCCAGTCAATATCTGGGAAGTTAAAATCCCCCATTATAAGACATTCCAATTTACTAGCCCGCTCTATTTCTCTGGACAGTTGTTCATTGTACTCATTCAAGTCATTAGACCTATAACACACTCCTCTTATTTTTGCTTTCACAGTGCTTAAGTCACACCAAACTGACTCAACAGTGCACTGTTCATCTGTATCAACTGGATGAACTGCTTTTGATTTTATGTTTTTCTAAATTAACAGCATAACACCACCTCCCTTCCTGTCCTTTTTGCATCCAGTTCCTTTGTAACCACATCATAATATCCTATCAAATTTGTCAGACAAGACTTTCCCTTAACAAACCCATGCTGTGTTTGAATTATTGCTGCAGGCTTGTCTAGATGATCCTGCAATGCATCTTTAACCAGTGACTCAATTATTTTACCCAGAACAGAAGTTAAACTAACTGGTCTGTAATTACTCGTGTCACCCTTCGATCCCTCTTTGTGAATTGGGGATACATTTGCACATCTGCAGCCCGTGGGAACCTCCCCTGAGTCCAAGAATGCTCTCATAATTATGGCTTAGGGTTTGCATAATTGCTTTGCCGTCTCCTTTAATATAACGGGATAGATCCCATCCACCCCAGGTGCTTTTCTTATGTTTAACTTCAACCAATTCTCCTCCACTCTCTGTTATTACAAAATCATTAAGTATCCTGCTACAACTGATCCAGCGGGTCCAACTGATCTGCTTATACAGTTAGATAGGTAGGTAAAACCCTTGAAAGAAGGTTATGATATGTTCAGCTCACATAGCATATAGAATCTCAAGACATGAAGAAATGATTAGTAATAGTAATTGTGGCATGTGATGCAAGAAAGCAAGCATATCAGCATGAGGCAAAAAAAAAAAAAATCACACAACCATTCCCTCTAAATTTTTGTCCAGTTCCTCCTTAAATTTATTTAACCTATCAGCTTCCACAACAACAGATGGAAGTTTGTTCCAGCAATTAACCACCCGCTGGCTAAAGGCAAATTTCCACACATCTATTCTACAGCTGTCTTTCCTCACTTTGAATTTATGCCCCCTTAGGTTCATAATCTGAACAAGTGGAAGAATCCCATCAGAATTCAGCGTGCTCGACCCATTCAAGGCCTTACACACCTCAATCAGATTACGTCACATGTGCCTAGTCTACAGCCGCTGCAATTTGCAGAACTTAAGCCTCTCTTGGTAAGAGGATCCCTTCATTTGCCCCACCAATCTTGTCGCCCTTCTCTGTATACACTCAAGCAAATCTACATCCTTCCTAAAATGAGGCCTCCAGACCTGTATGCAGTATTCAAGGTGTGGCCTGACCATTGCCTTATACAGATAGCAGGGACAATCACTTCCTTTTCCCTGCTAGCAAAATTCCTGTATATCATTGACAAAACCCCATGACCTACTCTTGTAGTCTGTCTACTTCATATCTGACCACAATTACTCCCAAGTCTTTCATTTTCTACCACACAGTTGGTACGTTCCTCTAGGGT
Source organism: Mastigoproctus giganteus (assembly GCF_048544385.1). Taxonomy (NCBI): domain Eukaryota; kingdom Metazoa; phylum Arthropoda; class Arachnida; order Uropygi; family Thelyphonidae; genus Mastigoproctus; species Mastigoproctus giganteus. The sequence goes on from NC_143585.1 coordinate 117,661,276, forward strand.
TACTTCTACCCATATGCTGTACTTTGCATTTTTCAATGTTAAACTTCAGTTGCTACTTCTCAGCCCATCTTCCCAAATTTTCTAGATCCTCTTGCAGTAGCCCATTGCCATTACTGTTATTAATAACCCTGCTAACCTTTGTATCATCTGCAAACTTTGACACTAAGCCTGATATACCTTCATCAATATTGATAAATATACAAAAGAACAGTGGGCCCAACACCGAACCCTGTGAGACTCCACTAATTACATTAGTCCTCGAAGAGCAGCGATTACCACTCTCTGTCTTCTCCCACTCAGCCATCCTTTTATCCATTGTAGCAACTTACCATTAATACTGTTCTGCTCCAATTTGTACAGTAGTCTTCCATGTGCAACAGTGTCAAAAGCTTTCCTGAAATCCAAATATATGATATCAAAATTATTTTTTGCATCCAGTTGCTTTGTAACCACATCATAATATCCAATCAAATCATTTCAGACAAGACTTTCCCTTATACAAACTTATGCTGTGTCTGAATTATTGCTGAAATCTTGTCTAGATGATCCTGCAATGCATCTTTAACCAGTCTGGTTTAAAGACTGCCATGTGATGTTAATTAGTCTGGTTTTGATAAAAGCAGTTCCTCCCTAGGCCTTGTGATAAAAGCAGAGGCCATCATATGCAGTGCATACTTCATATGAGCATATGGTTTTGTCCAGTTTGGAATACTCTAAGTTGCCACATCCTACGTCTTTTCTAGAATTTTCCATTCTTTATACAGAGCTTTTTATAGCAGAGTGACTTTGAAGTATACTATACTATCCTAATATAGTACGGTATACTATACTAGGATACACTCCCCCCCCCATTAGGCCTCAAGATCAGTGTCACTGGCATGAAAAAATTCCCTTTTCCTTCTAATTATTAAACTGAGTAGTCAGAAGGAATTCCCATTTCTTTAAAAGCTTATCTGAATGCTAGTGACTTAGCTTTATCATTACACTCGCAGAACATGCTTTGCTTTGAAGGGTAGTGACAGCTGTCACTTAATAGGTAATTTGCTGAATAAAATGAAATACACTGCTTGACAAAATTAACAGAAGATGTAGAAATATCTCAGGCAGCTTGTGATGAAGCACGACAAAATTTGGTATGGTGGTGGTGTACCACAGAACAACGATGAAATCAGGAGACGGCATGTTTACTTGATCTCTGTGGCATTGTCATGCACTAAAGCAAGAAACTAGACAGTATAAGGGACGTTTATAGGAGATATATATAAGAATTACCAAAAAGGTTACATTACAGAAGTCAATACAAGATGCTTGAAAACATGGTCACATGACATTAGTCCAGTGTATGACCTCCCTCCCCTCCTATGGCTAAACAGGCCTGACAGTGGTGAACCATACTCGATATAAGGGTATCTATAAGATTCTGTGGCAACAAATCCCATTTATCCATCAGCACAGACCTTAGCTCACCAAGTGGCTGAGGATTTGGCTGTCAGTGTTGAAGCCCAGTGGTGTCCCAGCACGTGATCGTGCTGGCCATGGCAGTCTTTGGATATCTTCAGTTTCAAGAAATCCCTCCAACACTTGAGCTCTGTGGCATTGTCATGCACAAAAAAGAAACTCTGTGCCAATCCCAGACATAGGGTTTAAGGATCTGTTCATTGTATCTCTGCACATTAACGGTATCCCTATCAAAAACATGATGTATCCCTATCAATCCACCTCCACTAAGTGTCCCTATCTCTGATGTTGGAGAGAGATACCACTTTCCTTATTTCTGGATGAAATAATATCAAGAATCTGTTTGTATGCTAAAACGAGACTCATCAGAGATCAGAACTGTATTCCATTTGTCAGGGCTCCAAGTTACATGTTCATGGAACCAGTTTCGACGAGCTCTGCAGTGGCTTGGGGTTAATGGGATACAAACCACTGGCTTCCTTGAACAGAGACCACTTGAATTGAGTATTCTTAACACAGTCCAGTTGGAAATGTTTTCACCTGAGACAGTTGATGATAGGACATCGTAAGTTCCCTCTTGCTGTTAGAGCCAGATAGCAGTCTGTTCTGGTTGACATAGCCCTCAGGTGACCTCAGCCAACTCTTCTTGTAATGATTCCTGACTCCTGAAACTTGTTCCATAGCGCCGAGACGACACTGTGCAATCCCTTAAGCCTATGTGCCACCTGTGACTGCTCGGCTTCTAGTCATCCAACTGCCCATCATCTCAAAGAATAATCTATATGACGATGACTTGCCATCTTGAGTACTGGAGATGTGGCTATCCCGCTGAGCAAGCCAAAAAATGGGAATGAAGTGATGTGGTTGCAACCTTAAGGTTGTCACTGCTATTCTCTCAGATATGCCAGACAAGCTGTGCTTGCTACCTGGGAGTCTAAAATGCTGATGGAACTGATATTTGGGTGACGCTCAAATCAAGGGGACCCAATTTCAGCAAATTTTAGTAATTCTGGGTATAACCCCCCCCCCCATGTCCAAGCACACTGTGGGTGACCACCCAGGTGTGAACCAACGTAAGCAGAAGTTGAGGTGTTGATCCCCACACTACACTGAGGAATGCCACTCCTCTGTGTTACCGGGCAATACTAAGTGGTAGATGACTCTCATCAATCTGCTTATTGGAGGTTTAAAGTGGTGGAACCCATGTTTAGTCTCCAGAGCTAAGTTCCAGTCAACCCTTCCCCATCTCTTCCATCATGCAATATGATTGATGTCTTTTGAGTTTATGAAGAACACCATGGCACGATCCACACCTCCTTACATTTAAGAGGTACAGCCTTAACTAAAACATTGTTCGCAGACCAGCCGCTAATTAGTACACTGAACCGAACCTGTTGGTAACTCTCTAGGAGGCTTCTGGATCAGCTAGTGTAGTAGTAGTAGTAGTAGTGTCACATGATGCAAGAAAGCAAGTGTAGGAGCTTATGCAGCATCAGCCAAAAAAAAAAAAAAAAAAAAAAATCACACCATTCCCTCCAAATGCCTGTCCAGTTCCTCCTTAAATTTATTTAACCTATCAACTTCCACAACGACAGATGGAAGTTTGTTCCAGAAATTAACCACCCGCTGGCTAAAGGCAAATTTCCGCACATCTATTCTACATCTGTCCTTTCTTAATTTGAACTTATGTCCCCGTAGGTTGGTAATCTGAACAAGTGGAAGGATCCCGTCAGAATTCAGCGTGCTCAACCCATTCAAGGCCTTATAGACCTCAATCAGATCACCGTGCAGGTGCCTAGTCTCCAGCCACTGCAATTTGCAGAACTTAAGCCTCTCTTGGTAAGAGAATCCCTTCATTCCCCTCACCAATCGTGTTGCTCTTCTCTGTACACGCTCAAGCAAATCTACATCCTTCCTAAAATGAGGCCTCCAGACCTGTATGCAGTACTCAAGGTGTGGCCTGACCATTGCCTTATACAGAGGGACAATCACCTCCTTTTCCCTGCTAGCAAAATTCCTATATATCATTGACAAAACCCCATGACCCGCCCTAGCAGCCTGTCTGCACTGCTCAGAAAACTTCATATCTGACTGCACAATTACTCCCAGGTCTATTTCATTTTCTACCACCTTAAGTGTACTACCACACAGTTGGTACGTTTCTCTGGGGTTACTTCTACCCATATGCAGTACTTTGCATTTGTCAAGGTTGAACTTCAGTTGCCACTTCTTAGCCCATCTGCCCAAATATCTAGATCCTGTTGCAGTAGCACACTGCCATTACTGTCATTAACAACCCTGCCAACCTTTGTGTCATCTGCAAACTTCGACATTAAGCCTGATATACCTTCATCAATATCATTGATAAATACACAAAACAACAGTGGACCCAACACCGAACCCTGTGGGACTCCACTAATAACATTAGTCCACGAAGAGCAGCACCCATTGATTACCATCCTCTGTCTTCTCCCATTAACCATCCTTTTATCCATTGTAGCAACTCACCCTTAATACCATTCTGCTCCAATTTGTACAGTAGTCTTCCATGCGCAACAGTGTCAAAAGCTTTCCTGAAATCCAAGTATATGATATCAAAATTATTTTTTGCATCCAGTTCCTTTGTGACCACATCATAATAACCAATCAAATTTGTCAGACAAGACTTTCCCTTAACAAACCCATGCTGTGTTTGAATTATTGCTGCAGTCTTGTCTAGATGATCGTGCAATGCATCTTTAACCAGTGACTCCATTATTTTACCCGGAACAGAAGTTAAACTAACTGGTCTGTAATTACTCGTGTCACCCTTCGATCCACCTTTGTGAATTGGGGACACATTTGCACATCTCCAGTCCGTGGGAACCTCCCCTGAGTCCAAGGATGCTCTCATAATTATGGCTAAGGGTTTGCTTAGTTGATTTGCCGCCTCCTTTAAAATAACTGGATAGATCCCATCCACCCCAGGTGCCTTTCTTATGTTTAACTTCAACAATTTCTCCTCCACTTTGCTCTCAGTTATTACAAAATCATTAGGCACACTGCTACAATTTGATAACCTTCTTCCATTTTCAAATTGTAATAATTCCTCACGTGTGAATGTAGATGCAAAATACTCATTCAGTTAGTTTGCTATCTGAGCAGGATCATCAACAGTCGAACCATCGATGTCAAGTGGACCAATCATATTCATCCCCTTTCTTTTAGAGTTTATATAAGTAAAGAAATCCTTGCTGTTTTTCTTAGCATCTTTTGCCAAAGATTTCTCGTAATCCGCCTTCGCCTGCTGAACCTCCTTTGTGACCTGATTACAGACTAGCTTATATCTGCCACAGGCTTCTGCATCACCTGATAATTTATATGCATCCCATGCATTTTTCTTCTCTGTCACGAGTCTCATTAGATTTGATAACCATTTAGGCCTAAACCTTGAACGATATTTCTTAATCGGTATATAAAGTCTAGTAGCTTCCACGATTAATTCTTTGAATGCTTCCCACTTAGAATTTACTGTTTGTAACATCGTCAGTTGATCCCACTGTACAGAATTTAAAAACTGTCTGAGACCACTGTACTCCCCTTTACGGAAGCAAAAACCCTTTCCTTTACTCCTGACGGTAGTTACCTCTTTGAGTAAATCCCACTTCAGCACACTGTGATCACTGCCACCTAGTGGTTCCTTTATCTGCAAATTCTTAATACACGAATGAATACTGCTGATAACCAGATCAAGAGTGTTACTTTCTCTGGTTGCCTCTCGAGCATGCTGCTGCAGAAAACAATCATCCAATAAATCCACAAAAATCTGACTAGTGTGTGAGTGACCAACCCACAAGTTCCAGTCAATATCTGGGAAGTTAAAATCCCCCATTGTAAGACATTCTGATTTACTGGCCCACTCTATTTCTCTGTACAATTGTTCATTGTACTCATTCAAGTCATTAGGCCTATAACACACTCCTACTCTTATTTTTCCTTTCGCAGTGCTTATCTCACACCAAACTGACTCAACAGAGCACTGTTCATCTATATTAACTGGGTGCACTTCCTTTGATTTTATGTTTTTCTTAATTAACAGCATAACACCCCCTCCCTTTCTGTCCTGTCTATCCTTTCTGTACACATTGTACTCCCCAAATTCCAATTCTGCATTCCTTATATCTTTGTGACACCACGTCTCTGCTATCCCAACAATATCCGCCTTTGATGTCTTGACCAACACTTCAAATTCATCAATTTATTTACTATACTACTAGCATTGGTATACATGCAAGCATACATGCTCCTATGCCTATTCCTTGTTACCCTAACACATCCCATATACCCAACTATTCCATGATGAATGCCATCCGTCCCTGAAACCCCCAACACCCCTCGCTCCAGGTCGCTTCTTATTCTAATAGAAGTTGTGCAAGAATCACCTTCACCTCTGCCTGCGGTTACTGTTAAACTATTAGTCTTTGTATCCCCCCAAACTAGCAGTTTTCCGACCCACCTAACACTGTCTCGATAGCATCAGCAAATATTCTTGCACCCTTTCTATTTAAGTGTATCCCATCCCTGTAGAAGCAATCTCTCCTGTTAACAAGTACAGTCCAGGCTGAAAAAAATTCTACCCCTTGAGCCTTGCACAATCTTTCCAGGGCCGAATTGATTGACAAGGCTCTCATCATGTACTCCCTCCTATCGTGTCTGGGCAGAATTGCAGACACTTTCAAATTCAACCCTATTTCACGGCTTTTTTTCAACAGTGACCTGTACTTGTTGAGTAATTCCGCCGGTCTCCTACTCTTAATATCATTAGTGCCAACGTGTACAACTATATCACCTTTTGTGCCCTTGAAAGATGATATCCGCTCTACAACGTCATCAACCTTTGCCCCTGGCAGACATACCCTGGTCCTGTTCCACCTATCCTTTTTACAAAGGATGTTCCCCGTTTCCCTGACAATAGTCACCAACAACTACTAGTTCCTGTGGGACCAGCGCATTCTGCCTTAGGGGTTGCCGCTGTGTTGCATGATGACCAAGCGCAAACTCTGGTGTTGATGTGGGCAGCTGAGAGCCTGATGGGCCCCTCAATTTAGATCTTTCGAGGGCATCCACCCTGTCCTTCAAACTCTCATATAGGCCCATAACAACGCTGAGTTGTCGCCTGATTTCCTTACACTCCTTACATCGCGCACACACAAAGACATCCCCCATGGCAATATCATGTTCCGTTCCAGAGAGTTCGGCAAACATTTCACAAGTTGCACATTTTTTAGGCTGTGATGTGTTGGAGAATTGCCCCCCTCAGTTCTCCCCTGAGTCACAGCACTCCTGCCACTTTGTGCCCGTTGCTTTGCTGCTCTAGTCTGGGGCATGGTAGTTTAAATTAATAAAATCAATAAATTAAATATCAATAGTATTTGAATAGAAACTATTAAATAGAAACAGTGAGGCGTATTACTATATAATTATGCGTTAGAGCTACCTAGCTACCTCAATTAAAAAATTTGAATTCCCTACCACTATATCCAAAAACAATGGCTAAAAAAATGGAACGAAATAACGGTTTTACCTATCGTAAGTAAAATCCACAAAAACTCTTTATCTAAATTAAAAATAAAAAATAACCAGCGTAACTATAACTATATGACTACGTATTAAGTACAATATAAAATAACAATCATGTAAATAAAAGGCAAACACTTATCGTTTTTGCGGAGCCTGTAACTGACAGCTGTAACTTTTAAAGAGATTCAGCGCCCTCTTTGTGTATAATCTTGCTACCTCTATTCTGCCAGATAGTGACTGGAGGGAGTCCAGTAACGTGTATGTGGGAGGCATTATCGAGGCTATGTTATGTCAAGGATCTGGGTATATTCTTACCATGTGTACACCGTATCCCAAAATTTCATTACTTCATACAGCTTGCCCCCCCATCCTGCTTTTTCTTATTATTGAATACACCATGAATTTTCAAACTAATAAAGCAAACTTATCTGCAAAAAGATCTAAACCTTCAAAACACTTCCTAGTTCATTCACAAATATACTTTCATAAGAATGAACCGAAACTCTAGACATAACATCAATGATCCATCCCATCTCATATTTGTAATGAAGGTAATTAAATTTTTGGATATGGTATATTCTTACTATGTGTACGCCATATTCAAAAATTTCATTACTTCATACAGCATGCCCCCCACCCCCCACTTTTTCTTACTATTGAATACACCATGAATTGTCAAAGTAATAGAGCAAGCTTATCTGCTAAAAGATCTAAATCTCCCAAACACTTCCTAGTTCGTTTCACAAATATACGTGGTCTCAGTTCTAATCTCAACAATGTCCATTTCCACTTAGTGTGCCAAACCCCATGTAGTTTTTCTGACAGAATCTCAGTTATTGGTTGATTCAACCACTGCTTATCTCAGTTGCCCAAATTATTTGCTGTATGATTCCTTTTGCCTCAAAGGTAGTACTTGTGAATATTTAGTGAAAAAAGTTAACAGTGATGTCATAACAACATATTTCTTTCTTCGTTGTGAAGTGCTGGTTGGAAAAACACTCAGTAATGATCTGAAAAATGTGCTAGAGACAGTTGTGAAAATGGTTAACTATATAAAAAGCAGGTCTATTAAAACACATCTTTTTGCTAAACTTTGTGAAAAAGTTGGGGCAAAACATGTTAATCTTCTCCTTCATACAGAGGCAAGATGGCTTTCTAGAGGCCAAGTATTGTCAAGAGTACTTGAACTGAAGGATGAGATTCATTCTTTCTTTGCCATTGAAAAGCAAAAAGAATTTTGTATGTTATTTGCAGATGATAATTGGTATGCCAAATTGTCTTATTTATTTATATCTTTGAAACTTTAAACAAGGTTAATTCCAATATGCAAGGCAAAGTTGAAAATATCTTATCTTCAACTTAGAGAATCCAAGCTCTGAGAGATAAGTTAAGATTGTGGATCACCATGAAGAGAAACAACGTAGATATGTTTCCTCACATGATACAACTAAGAATAAAGAAATAATAGCATTGATTTCTAAGCATCCCATAGCACTGGAAAAAACATTCAGTACTATTTTCCAAACTTGCGTACCGAAGACTATGACTGGTTGAGGAACCCATTTATTACATCAGTTTCAAGCCATTCTAAGTTCAGTGTCATAGATCAGGAGTTAACTGAAATACATAATGATGGAAATTTGAAATTAAAACATAAAGAAGTATCTATTGAAGAATGCTGGATAGAAATGAAGAATGAATATCCTCATATTGCAAAAAAAAAAAAAACTGTGGTAATTCTGTTGCAATTTTCTACATCTTACTTATGTGAGTTAGGATTTTCTGTGCTTACCTCTATAAAAACTCAGAAGAGGGAAAGACTACAAATGATTGATGAAGAAATGAGAGTATGTCTCTCCAATATTCCATCTAATATCAAAAAGATCTTCGAATCACACCAGGTACAAATATCTCATTGAAAGTTGCATAAACCAAGTGTTTAAATACCTTCCTTCCATTGTAAGTACAGTATGTTTTTAAATGTGGATATCTATAATTGAGTTTTATTTAGTACTCCTATATAAAGAATAAAATTATAAGTATATATAATTTGTATTATTAATTGTAAGTTTGTTTATAAAATTATATTATTATAATAACTATCATATAACATATTTTTTAATATTATATATATATATACACTCAGTAGACTCTCGATTTTCCGAGATGGATGGTAAAAAAAAAGTTCCCGTATAATCAATTTGACTAATAAAATATTGCTGCTACATCCCTGATATGCCAAAATTACAAAAACCACATAATATCCTCAGAAGAATGAAGAAAAATAGTTATATATTTTTAATAAATTCAATTAAAAACGTTATCTGGGGACAGTGGTGAAGTAAGGGAAAGTCTTGCCTGACCAATTTGATTCGATACTATGATATGGTCACAAAGGAACTGGATGCAGGGAATAACTTTGATATCATATATTTGGATCTTAGAAAGGCTTTTGATACTGTTGCACATGGAAGACTGCTGCACAAATTGGAGCAGTGTGGCATTGGAGGCAAATTGCTGCTATGGATAAAGGGATGGTTGAGTGGGAGAAGACAGAGTGGTAATCAATGGACACTGCTCATCGTGGACTAATGTTATTAGTGGAGTCCCTCAGCAGGGTTCAGTATTGGGTCCATTGTTGTTTTCTGTATTTATAAATGATATTGATGATGGTATATCAAGCTTAATGTCCAAGTTTGCAGACGATACGAAGGTTGGCAGGGTTGTTAAGGACACTAATAACAGTATGCTGCTGCAACAGGATCTAGAAAAGTTGAGCAGATGGGCTGAGAGGTGGCAAATGAAGTTTAACATTGACAAATGTAAAGTACTACATATAGGAAGCAGCAACCCCAGAGTGATGTATCAACTCTGTGGTACTACACTGACAGTGATAGAGAACGAAAAGGACCTGAGGGTAATTGTGCAGGCAGGTATGAAGTTTCCTGAGCAGGGCAGATGGTCTGCAAGAGTAGCTCATAGTGTCTTGTCAATGATATACAGGAATTTTTCTAGCAGGGATAAGGAGGTGATTATCCCCTTATATAAGGCAATGGTCAGGCCACACCTTGAGTACTGTATACAGGTCTGGTCTCATTTTAAGAAGGATATAGAGCTGTTGGAACGAGTACAGAGAAGGGCAACAAGATTAGTGAATGGAACGAAGGGTTGCTCTTATGAAGGAAGGCTTAAATTTTGCAAATTAGTGTCTGGAGACTAGGCACCTGGGTGATCTGATTGAGGTGTATAAAGCCTTGAATGGTTTGAGCATGCTCAATGCTTATGGAATTCTTCCTCTTGCTCAGAATAATCATTTGAGAGGGCATAAATTTTGCCATAAGTTTGCCTTTAGCCAGTGGGTGGTTGGATGGTTGAACAGACTTCCATCCTTTGTTGTGGAAGTTGGTAGCCTAAATAAATTTAAGGCTGAGCTGGACAGGTACTTGGAACGAACGGGGGGTGGGGGGGGGTGAAATGGGAGCGTTTTTTTTTTTTTTGGCTGATGCTGCATAAGCTTGCTTTCTTGCATCATACGCCTCTACTAATGCTAATACTAAGTAGCCAGAGTGGCACATAAGAAAAGAAAACATAGAAGGAAGAAAAAAAACGCATGTTATTGTACTGTAAAAACTGATTTGTATTTCATAGCCTTGGTTATTATAGTTAACTTCATTGGTGCCGATCACTTCTCGTATTCTGTCTTTCTACTTTATTATTGTGTTCATCATTGCCACTGACAAATCTGAATTCCGTACAATACTTGTTAATGTTTTGCCATTTTTATACTTTCTTATTATTTTAATTTTCTGATCCAACTCGATCGCTTTCCTTTTTTTTGATAGATTTACTAGCACCGCTGTCACTTATTGTCTTAGTTGGCACCATAATAACAGTCAAAATTAAATAGTCTGAAAAGAACTACACAGGGTTAAGGCAAAAACTCACTGTTATCACCCCAGTCAAATTCACATTTTACTAAAGCACATTTCAGGGGGTCACTACCATAAAATATTAAAAGCAATTTTCACTTTTTTTCCGGGTTTTTGGGCTTTTCTGTTAGTGCAATCTATTATAAATGGGCAGCAAACTCGATCTTATTGCATTTGTGATAATACCGATAGCTGGAATTCTGTGGGATTTTACGTTATTATGGTGACGTGTGTCCCCTTCACTGAAATCTTCAGTCATATAAAAAAAATATATATAAATAACATAACATAAGTCTGGGACTTATTGTATCGTAAAATGTTCAGCAACCTAAGTAAAAAAATATGGCGATAGATAAAAAAACAACTTACCACACACTACTCGCATGTGCAATACGCGAGTAGTGTGTATTCGACACGCAATTATTTTTTACTATATCGATTTTAAATCTAATAGCTTCTGTTTATTTTTTACAATGTCGCGTATGGTTTGGTCACCAACATTATAATAGTTCTTTAGACATTTAACAGATGCACCGTTTTCAAACTTTTGAGTAATTTCAAGTTTTTGTTGAATTGAAAGCACAACTCTTCCGTTTTCCCATCATTTTCGTGATTTCTAAAACAAAAAAAAAAACAGTTACTATAAAAAAAAATTCCGACATTCCTGACAAATTTTGTTTGACAGAACACAATGCACTAAAACAATCTAAACATTTGGTGTCTCTCTTTCTCTCTCTCTCTTTGTTTTTTTTAAGCTGCAAGGTTTGCAAGATAATATTTTCCCAATGACGACTTATAATGCCACTTCTTGTCACTTATTTACAACTTGCAAAACATCTGTTTATACCTATTCTAGTTATTACTTGAATTTTATGATTTCTGGTTGATTTTTTTTAAATTTCTTTTATTTATCTATTTTTTTTTTTATCTGAATTCAAAATGTCCCGGTAAATCGAGAATCTGCTGTATATATATATGGACAAATGTATATTATCAGTATATTGGGTTGGGGTGCTGACCTGTCAAGTGTAATTACCATGGAAAAAATTGAGAATGCCTGCAAGGTAAAAGCAGATTACGTGAAATTGAATTAACATAAAAATAATAAGGATAACAATGATAATTCCGATAGCTGGAATTCTGTGGGATGTTACCTAAAGCAGTGGGTCCTAGAACTTTAACTACTTCTTCTCCCCCTCACTTGGGGTTACTTCGATTGATATAAATATACTATACAGAGAACTATCAGCTTTCATCTTTGGCCTCCGATGTAGCTCTGTATTCATCACACTAGCTAATATCACTGGTTCCGATCTAAGGGCACAGTAAGTTGTGACATAATATGACTTTATTCCTTTATCTTAAGTTACTTTGTTTAAATTTCATACTGAATTTTGCCTTCTTTTTTTAATTCAAACTTTCATTCATTTTGCCTTTAACAGGATTTAACTGGCATTATTTTAGCTTTTTATCTGTACTTTATTTATTTTTATTTATGTTTGAATTTTATTCCTTCCTTTTGTTCTCTGTACGGTTGGCTATGATGTATACATTTCATACGTATACATCATAACAGAAACAGAGACCCTGCTTTTTGTGTGCCTCCTACAGTTTTGGCTGCTGACCCCGTAATGAAGTAGTTAAAGTCCTAGGACTCACTGCTTTAGGTACTGTCGTTGTTATCATTATTATTCTTATGTTAATCTTAATTTCATTCAATTTCAGGTAATCTGCTTTTACCTTGCAGGCATTCTCAATTTTTTCCATGGTAATTACACTTGACAGGTCAGCAACCCTACCCAATACACTGATAATATATATTTGTCTATATTTCGTTATGGTTGCCAGGTATTTCTGCTATAACTAGTAGTGCCTCGGGTCCATAACCCAGTTTAATAATTTAATACTTTTTCTTGCTTGCTTAGTCATTTAGTAATGTAATTATATCCTATTATTTTTATCAATATTATATATATATACACACACATATATACATATACAGGTAACCCTTATACAGGACTAAGAAAAAGTACAAGAAGGGGGAGTTACATTCCAAAAGCTATCAAAAATACACCATTCTAGATTTCATATATCTTCTGCTCTCTTTAAAAAATCAGTAATCTGGGTTTGTTTGCTTTTGCTTGATAGATCTTTGTAAATTTATCATATGGAACTAAGCATTTTTGAATCTTGACCTCCCCCCCTTTGAATTTTGATCTCCTTTCATTCAAGAATCTGCATTAAAAAATAAGATTCTAATTGCTCGCGAAGAATCACTGCTGATAATCAGATCAAGAGTATTACTCCCTCTGGTTGCTTCTTGAACATGCTTCTGCAGAAAACAATCATCCAATAAATCCACAAAAATCTTATTAGTGTGTGAGTGACAAACCCATAAATTCCTGTCAATATCTGGGAAGTTAAAATCCCCAATTATAAGACATTCTGATTTACTGGCCCACTCTATTTCTCTGTGTAGTTGTTCAATGTACTAATCAGAGTCATTTGGCCTATAACACACTCCTACCCTGATTTTTGCTTTCCCAGTGCTTATTTCACAGGCGCCTCCGTAGCCAGGTGGGAAGGAGCAGCAGTGCGTAGCACACGCTTCTTGATTAGACCGGGGTTCGAGCCCGTCACCACCAAATACGGAGGATGCGGAAAGGTCAGGGAATGACCACCGCATATCCCGGAGCAATATGGCCTTAGTTGCTAATGCTCCTAAAAAGCAAATAACAAACAAACAAACAAACAGCTTATTTCACACCAACAGGACTGTCCATCTATGGTAACTGGCTGCACTGCCTTAGATTTTGTGTGTTTCTTAACTAATAGCATCATACCTCCTTTCTTTCTATCCTTTCTGTACATGCTGTACTCTCCAAATTGAAATTCTGCATTCTTTATACACTGGTGTGCAAAACTTAACGACTAGTCACGTTTTCACCTGTAGCTTCTCATACGAGTGGCCTGGATATGGGAAAAGCATACCAAAGTAAACTCATGAGGTACAGAAATGATGAAGGAAACAAAATGGTATAGAGGGACTTTATTCAAAAATGGCAACATAGTACTGGCTGCCATGATACAGATGCATCACTGTATAAGATGGAACAAAGGGAAGAGGTGGTCCTCAGTAGGAGATATGGCCACGCCTAATGTCGATGCGGCCTTTACACCACCCATCCTTACTTAGAACAATGTTGTTGATAAGTTCTTGCAGTAACATCATCCATTCCTCTGTCAGCGCCATCTTCAGCTGGTGAACATTTTCTGGTGGGTGTGCACGTGCCATCTCCCCAGAGCATCCCATATGTGTTCGATGGGATTTAGATCGGTGGAACGGGCAGGCCAATCTATACGAACAATGTCCTCACTTCCCAAAAGCATATCGACAGCTGCAGTGTGATGAGGTGCGCCGTTATCATCCATAAACACAAACTCGGGGCCAATGGCACCTCGGAACAGATGCACATGGGGAAAGATTACCTAAGTACCGTAGCGTGCACCGGTTACAGTACTGCCTTCCAGTATCTGGAGTTGTGTACGTCCATCCAAGATAACGCCTCCTCAGACTATAACACCTCGACCGCCATATCGATCCCTTTCAGTGATGTTTTCGGGGTGATACCATGTGCCAACCTCTTGCCAGATTAGCCAGGGTCCTGAGCTGGATATCATCATTCTTCTCTTTCTTGGTGATTTTTCTCTCTCTCTCTCTCTCTCTCTCTCTCTCTCTCTCTCTCTCTCTCAGGGTAACTCAGAAATTTTTTTGGCTGGTGCAGCATAAGCCTCAGGCTTCCTTGCACCATATGGCTAATAATAATAACTTTGTCTTCCCATATGCTTTTTGTAAAATTTGAAAGTTTAGAATTTTCATCTGCTCTATCATATTCTGAATTGATTTGGTTTTACTTCCGATGCCATTTCCACCAAATCCACTTCGCCAGCCTCTTTTTCCACCAGTAATTCTTCAACATCTTTAGTAATCATATCTTTTTTTAATTTTTTAGGAACATATGTGACTAAGGCCATGTTACTCTGTGTATATTGTCTATAAATTGTGTGCTTTGAGGTCGATTTTCTCTTTTGCTGGATGAATGAAAAACCTGAGTTTCCGTTAGAAAAATCCTTGCTACCCTCGCCTGAGCCCAACTAACTCAGCCACATTTTGAAAAAGACCCAAAAAATTCCTCCCATCATCAACGGGATTCGAACTCAGGTCTTTTCCACCTGGTGTAGGGAGGAGGGCGATTCTGTCAACCTACGAGGGCTTCAGTAGTCGTATCATTAAAACTTTCCTCTCCTACCGACATATCAAGTACTACTATTGCACCGATTCAGTTTTCTGCTGGTTTGACCATATTTCCTGAATGAACTGATTCTGGCCATACTTTTTCCACACGCATTTAACGTTGACTGTTTTATTTCTTTCAGCGATAAAGCTATGATTCTGATACAGTCCACAATCGAGAAATGTTTCCATGCCTCCATTACTTAAATAGATCGGAAGCAATTTTTTCCAAAATCCATTGTACCGATTTTCTGATGTAATGAGTTTTAAAGTTTGGATATAATGCCTTGATCTAATGGCTGAATGAAAGAAGTTGTATTAACCTAGAACAACTGTGGTAGTAGGAACATAACTTCAATGTTTGGATGACTTAAATCTTTTGGATGGCCTGGTGTGCTATCGAATAGTAATAGAACTTTGAAATCTCAATTTTTCCACACGTTCAATACCACAGAACGTAACATGGGAACTTCCCAACAAAATAAAATACAGTAATTTCTCAATTTTTTTTGACTAGCGAGTTGACAGCGGGATTCAAAAAGAGTGGAAATGTTGAAAAATTACATCCATCATAATAGCATCATAATCTTCACAAAAGTTCAAAAATACCCTGTTATGTGAGTTTACCGAAATTCTATAACAGTGTTATATAAGTACCATGTTGTGCAAGGATTTCTGCAATTTATCAATCATGTTAGAGCAAAACCGTGTTGTAAAAGTACCATGTTATATTGTGTGTGTGTGTGTGTACACGTACACCAGATCTAACAGGCAGAAATTTAAGTAGTGGTGCCACAAAATAAATTACTTAAGGGATGCCACAAAATAAATTACTTAAGGGATGCCACAAAATAAATTACTTAAGGGATGCCACAAAATAAATTACTTAAGGGATGCCACAAAATAAATTACTTAAGGGATGCCACAAAATAAATTACTAAGGGGTGCCATTATCAAAAAATGATCGAAAACCACTGGTATACGGCAATGGTTAGGCTACATCTTGATTTCTGCATACAGGTCTGAAGGCTTCATTTTAGGAAGGATATATTTGTGCTATAGAGAACAGCAATGTGATTGGTGAATGGAAAATAAAAAGATGCTGCAATTTCTGCAAATTGCAGCATCTAGAGACTAGGCACCCACCAGGTAATCTGATTGAGGTTATGGTGGTGTTTAATGCTTTGAATGGCTTGAGCAAATTCATTGCTGTTGGGATTCTTCCTCTTGTTCAGACCATGCACATGGTCTGAACAAGTTGGGGAAGGACAGTTACAGGATAGATGTGCAGAGATTGCCTTCAATCAACTTGTGGTTGGTCGTTGGAACAAATTTCCATCTGTTGTTGTGGAAGTGTGCAGTTTGAATAAATTCATTTAAGAACTAGTAAATTATTGGAAGGGAGGGACAGGTGATATGGGAGGTTTTTTTTTTTTTCCTGGTGCCATATAAACTTGCTTTCTTGCATGATATGCCACTACTGCTACTAGTAATAATAATAATCATAATAAATGTAAAGAAATGTAATTATTTTAGTTCATTCATAATCGCTGCTTTTTGCTCTCTTTTTTACACTCGCGCACACACTCTGTCCAGTCTAAACATTGACTGTCCCCCCATGTTTCAGCAATCAACTGTTACTTCCTGCCTGGTGGTAAATGTGTAGTGGTGAGAACTACTAAATGTCAGTAATGCAGGTTCATTGCATACAGCCCATATCAAGAACTTGGATTAACATAGGCAAGGGATGCGATTTGTGACTTCGAAACAGGGATGATTGAAGGGTGACAGTATTACATAAATTGTGACTCTTGTGGGCTGTTTGCAGAGAGCTGTAGTTAAGGTGTTTCAGTAGTGTACCGATATTTGACAGAGCAGCAGTCACTTGGCCAATATTTGGTGCCCATGTTTCATTGATGATCGTGGCAAATGTAGGCTGTCCCGCTTTGTGCAAGCCGATAGCAGGAAATGGTGGAATGGCTGTCCATGGACTTTCACCAGGCAACCAGCAGTATTTCGAAGACTGTGATCCAATGGAACCTCCTCCATGGACTGTTGGAGTAGGCACCCATTCAAGTTGCCCATGATTAAGGCCACCCATTGCCTATAACACCTGAAATTTGCATCTGAATAGTATATTTGGACCATGTTTCATTGATGATGACTGGAAAAAGAAGTTGCCTTTTCTGATGAGTCATGTTTCTTGCTGTGTTGTGTGTCGTAGATGGAGGGTATGGCAAAAAACTGGAGAGGAATCATTCTGTTCCGGTACAACAGAAATGTGCATGTTGTGGCAGCATTTTGGTATGGGAGATGTTTCCTGGAAATCTGTTGAAGTCCCCTCATACCTCTAGACTGCACTCTAAATGCTAAAAACTCTCCATCCGTTGTGGCTTATCAGGGTATTCCTTTCATGGCAACTGTCCTCCCAAATGGCACAGGTGTGTGTTCCTTCAAGATAGATTCAAGCTACCACATTCTCAATTTCGTTTGAGAGTGGAGTAACAGGAAGATATTCTCACAGTTGGACAATGGTGTGTGTGTGTGTGTGTGTGTGTGTGTGTGTGTGTGTGTGTGTGTGTGTGTAATAATCATTGATTATTGCTATTTGCTAATGTATTTGAAATTGGCACACCACATGCATTAACTTGTTTATAATGATGTCTCAAATTGATCAGCTGAGTCAGCTAATCCTAATAATGCAAAGAAGTGAAAAGCTATGTGAATAACTTTTTGTTGGAAACTAAACTTGACATTCTAAAAAGACTGGATTTGGGTTAGTGTCACTTTAATGGTTTTGAGCAATTTGAAAATCAACAGTACCTGATCCATTTTGTAAATAATGTAAATAAATACAGCATACGTATAAGTTTACAAAATATATAAGAGCAATACAGCTCAATCCTTCCTACTTTAATGCTATTTGAAAAATATAATAGATTTAACTCCTACCTTTTCGTAGGAAGTTCTTCAGCCTGACACTCACATCAAATTAATGAAATTAAATTTATGACACAACGTTATGATTTAAAATTGTTAATATATACGGTTTCTTAAAAATAATCCTGTATTCAATTTCCATAATCTACCCACTGCCAAAAAGAAGAGCACAGCAAAGTCGATGTACATCATCCCACCATAAACTAAACCGCCCAGCAATAACGGACAGGAAATTGAAGACAATTGTCAAATTTACTAAAATTTACTAAATACTTTAGACTAACCTTCTTAATAAGGGACAAAGTTATTTCAGGATGGTCCATGCTCACAAGAAGTAAAGTCACACCGAGCAATCTCCACTCTCTTTTATACTAATAATAAAATTCAATTTAGTGTACCGTGACGAGATTATTTTTATTAACCGATGTAAATAATGTTATTTACACATGTGCGTAAAAGTCCACGAGTCCGAAATCGTGTATGGTATACGTAAATTTATAGCTGAAACACTTGAAACTTAATTTCAAGTGTTTTGGCTATTGGTAGTTTTGTATATTCATATTGTGTATTAATATTAAAAAAAACGGGATATCCAATTAGACCTATTGTTTCCTACAAATATTCGTATCATATTTATATGATGTAAAACCTTTACATCTGATTTTAAAATTCAGTATAAAAAGTTCAGAGTCAGTTTTTAATAAATTAAGACAAAAAGTTAGATAATGATGATAAATTGTTTTCCCTAGACATTGTCTCATTATACACTAATGTAGATGTTAATTATTCGCTTGATACATTATGGGATTTGATTAACAATGATTCCATAATACTGAATAAAACCAGGTTACCAAAAACTGAAATATTTTATTTAATCAGATTTCTCATTCAAGCCAATTACACCGATTTTCAATTGAATATTTATAGACCAATTTTTGGACTCCTGATAGGATTAAGTCTGAGTGGCCTTGTTGCGGAAATTTACCTCAACAACATTGAACAATTACATTTAAATCCGTTTATTCCAAGCTTAATGGTAGGTACCTTGACGATATCCTGATCATTTCTCATAAAGATATTGTAATTAATCTCATGGATTTGTTTAACAAAATTCATACGAGACTTAATTTCACTTTAGAAGATGAAAAACCGGGAGAGAAATCTATAAATTTTTTAAATTTTACATTAACTAGGGTCAACGATAACATACAATTTAAAATATACCACAAACCAACAAACACAGGAAAATTTTAACATTATTCAAGTTATCATCCTTTTACTTAGAAAAGAAGTATCATTTTTAATCAATTCTATAATGCTTACAAATATAGTTCTACACAGGAATCTCTAAATAATAGAGAATGTCGTTGAATATTCTCTAATAGAGGATATTCAACGACATGCAAAGCAAAAATTAGAATCGGTTTCACTTAATAATAAAAACATTACACAAAAATATTTTATTAAAGTTCCTTATGTACAACAGTGGTATAAACAATTCATAACTATTTTTAAAAATACAGAATTTAAAATTGTTGTGCAACGCATAAGTAAACTCCACACAGTATTGAAGATGAGGAAGAAAACTACAGTTTTTAATATGGAACGTACGAACGTAGTGTATTACATTGCGTGTGGGGAATGTAACTCTTGTTATATTGGTTCTACCAAAATTATCTTTCAATGCGACTACAACACCAATCATCCGTAAGGGCAAAAAGAACAGGTGCATCTGAACTTTCTTTTCATGCCATCCATGAGAATCATATGTTTCTTTTTAATGAGGCTAAAGTATTTAATACACAATATGAATATACAAAACTCCTAATAGCCGAAACACTTGAAATTAAGTTAAACCCTAATGCTATAAATGTACATTGACATAAAAGCGCATGTGTAAATAACATTATTTACATTGGTTAATAAAATAATCTCGATACGGTACACTAAATTGAATTTTATTAGTTCTTGATTATTATTTAGAATTTGAATTTTATTAGTAGTATAAAAGAGAGTGGAGATTGTTAAGTGTTACTTTACTTCTTATGAGCACGGACCATCCTGAAATAACTTTGTCCCTTATTAAGAAGGTTAGTCTAAAACATTTACTAAATTTTAGTAAATTTGACAATTGTCTTCAATTTCCTATCCGTTATTGCTGGGCGGTTTAGTTTATGGTGGGTTGATGTACATCGACTTCCCTTTGCTCTTCCTTTTGGCAGTGAGTAGATTATGGATTGAATACAGGATTATTTTTAAGAAACCCATATATATTAACAATTTTAAATCAAAACATTGTCATAAATTTAGCTTCATATAATGTATTAATTTGATGTGTCAAGCCGAAGAACTTTCTCTGAAAAGGTATGAGTTAAATCTCTTATATTTTTCAAATATAAGTTTCCATAATTTTGAGGTAAGCTTTCTTGCACTTTAGTATTTTTAGCATATACTGTATCTATGTTTTATGGCATAATTTATGTATTTAAAGCTTAAATTGCTCCTCCTACTTTTATTATTGTTATATTGAGAAAATAGTTCCTTAAAATCATAGACTCACTCTGGTCACACCAAGTTAAAATTATGTACCTTATATTCTATGGATAAATTTCCCCTGCCTAACACAGATTCACTTAGCACTCTGTTGTTTTATAATCCAACTTATGGGCACTAAGTGGGGGGGGGGTTTCTTTCTTTTCTGCTTTTTTATGAAAACCCCAAGCACAACAGGTATTAGAACATGGGTTAATAATGGTGCCTCCGTAGCCAGGTGGGAAGGAGCAGCAGTGCATAGCACATGCTTCTTGATGAGCCCGTCACCACCAAATATGGAGGATGCGGAAAGGTCGGGAAATGACCACCGCATATCCCGGAGCAATATGGCCTTAGTTGCTAATGCTCCTAAAAACCAAATAACAAACAAACAACAAGCATGGGTTAATGGTTGAGGAGATGAAAAAAGATATTTGTTGACATAGACTTGATTATGTATACTTCATATGTATTTTCAGGAAATACATATAAAGAGAAGTTGTTCCAGAAAATGGAAGTTTGAAGCAATAAATGAAAAGGTAATGATCACCCTGACTTACATTTCTAGAGAAGATGTGGTCTCTAGAAATCTGAATGTCATTGAAGGTAAACCTAGGAGCCAAAGAATCCTCTTTGTAAGGTATAAGACAGGACTGAAATTTAGAAGGATGGAAATCAACTAAGTTATCTTTGTCCCACTGGAGATCAGCAGAAATTGGTAGTGGATATTCGAGAAGTTGAAGCTGTTTGTGCAGGGCAAGGTTTTTCAAAGTGAAGGTGGAATGCAACTTATCATTGGCAAACAATGATACAATTTCCAGTCAATGGAAGAAGGTTTATTAATATATAAGAGGAAAAGAATCTGAACCATGGGAAACAAACATAAGTGGGAAGCCTCCGTAGCCAGGTGGGAAGGAGCAGCAGTGCGTAGCACACGCTTCTTGATTAGACCGGGGTTCGAGCCCGTCACCACCAAATACGGAAGATGCGGAAAGGTCAGGAAATGACCACCGCATATCCCGGAACAATATGGCCTTAGTTGCTAATGCTCCTAAAAAAAAAAAAAAAAAAACCAAAAAAACCAAACCAATAAGTGGGAAAATTAAAGACAGAGCTATCTATCGTCAACCGAAGTGAGCACTCAAAGAGGATTGGACATCCAATTATAAAAAAAAACAGTAGGCAAACCATAAGATGGAAACTTCATGCCAAACACGATAAAAAGATTTTGAAATGTCAAGAGAAACTGGTTGAGTTTCACCAAAGTTTTCCATTGCATTTGTCTACAGATGGGTAACATAAGTCACTCCAGGGGCTCACATCTGGTGAATGTGGGCTTGGCACACCCAGGGTCCTGAAAACTGGATATCACCATTCTTCCCTTTCTTGGCGATTCCCTTCTTTTCTCTCTCTCTCTCTTTCTCTCTCTCTCTCTCTCTCTCTCTCTCTCTCTCTCTCTCTCTCTCTCTCTCTCGGGGTAATTCGGAAATATTTTTTGGCTATTGCAGCATGAGCCGCAGGCTTCCTTGCACCATGTGGCTAATAATAATAACTCAGTATATCACCAGTTGATCGACACTGATGGTATCCACATTGGCAATTATTGATCAAATGGAAAGTTTATAGATAGTTTAGGATTTGGCAGTTAATGAATTTCTCTATTTAGAAAAGTAGTGCAGTGGAATGATAATTGGGAGGGAGGGAGGGATTTGTCACTTTTTTTAGGAACTGGCTGAATTAGAGCAAAATTCCAAGCAGAAGGGAAAAACCATAGCAGAATAAGAAAGTGTAAAAAAGACAACAGCGGTAAGCTCAGGAGCATAGGTTTTGAGAACAAGTGGAGAAATACCATCAGGACCTGGTGCTTTCTTGGCATCAAGACTGTTCAAAATTCTTCTGATATCCTTTTTATGGAAAATCACATGAGACATTAGCGTGTACTGGGAATGGTAGGAGGTGGTTTACTAAGATCATCAATATTCAAGTTAGAAGAAAAATAGGATGCTAGCAAGTCAGCGTTATCTTTAGCCTAGGTGGCAACAGAACCATCCGATTTTGAGAGAGGTGGGAATAGAGATGGGCAAAAGTTGCGGTGAATAGCTGTGGCAAGAGATGCAAGTTTTCTACTCTTCACCTGTTCAGAATATAGTTTGGATTGATTAATAACTGCTTTACAATTGTTGCGAGCTTTGTTGTGGGCAGAAAGTGAACCTGGTGATTTGGATGCAAGCCAATTCTGATATACAATATCTTGAACAGCCTTAGCACATTTATTAGAAAACAAAGGATAAATTTCAGGTTTAGATAAATGACAAGATTTTAAGGTGTAGTGTGGAATAAAGGATTTAAACCCTACAAGATTAATTTCACTGACAACATATGAGAAAACATTAATCTCAGAAGACTTAAAACAGTAATCTATCTAAGGAAAAGAAGAATAGAAATCTCACAGATCATCCTATTTTGGATTCTTGTAATGCCAAACAACAACTTTGAGAATGGCCACAAGAGAAAAGCTCCATTAGAGAGGAGATTTTTACTAATTTGAGATCTGAGGCACCTGGAGAACCCCTCACCTTGACTGTGTACTTGGAAAGCTTGTTTGTAAGAGAAAAAATACCAAGTGTTGGCCATGCAGTTAGGATTGTTTAGTATTTTTAGGTAAATGAACAGTGTGTGGTCATTATTAATTGCAAAAGCCTCAGCCTCCTGACCAGATGGGTCCATGTGACTAGAAAATGGAACCCAGCTGAAGTTGTGAACATTCACATCACCAATGAAAATTACTTCACTCTTAGGAGAGTTGGACTGCAGAAAGATAAGTTTCAAAGAAAGGAAATCAAAGTGTTTCAAGTGATTAGTGGAGTTGGGAGAACAATAGAGCCAATAGATGAATTTGACAGAATGTGGTAGAGAGATTTTAAGCCAGAGAAGATCAAAAAGAGGAGATTCCAAATTACTAAGTATCTGACAGGGCATATCAGAATGGACATATGCACAAGTACCACCTTTGAAGTGAAAGGAATCATATACAGCAAATATTAGGACAAATGAGATGAAATGAGCAGAGCAGTGGTCAATTCAACTGATAATTGGGATTCTGTTAGAAAAAAGTAAGAGAGAGACTTGGCAGATTGTAAGTTCAATGGACATCATTGATATTGGAACTGAGACCATGAATATTTGTGAAATGAATGAGTGGAATGTGTGTTGGTTATGTTTGTTTGTTATTTGGATTTTAGGAGCATTAGCAACTAAGGCCATGTTGCTCCGGGATATGTGGTGATCATTCCCTGACCTTTCCTCATCCTCCGTATTGACGGTGGTGACGGGCTCGAACCCCGGTCTAATCAAGAAGCGGGTGCTATGCACTGCTGCTCCTTCCCACCTGGCTACGGAGGTCCCTGGAATGTGTGTTGGGTTTAGATCATTTCACAGATTTGCTGTATTAGTTTGACTGTTCATGATTTATTCAGTAGAAAGAAAAGATGTATGAAGTAATGAAATTTTTGGATATGGCATACACACAGCAAGAATATACCCAGCTCCTTAACATAGCATGGCCCCAAAAATGCTCTCCCTCCCTCCCTGCATAAATACTACTCGGATTCCCTTCACTATCTGGCAAAGTAGAGACAGATTATACACTAGCTGATCCTGAAGCCTCCTAGAGAGTTATCAATAAGTTCAGTCTAGCGACTGGTCTGCAAACAACATTTTATAGCTGTAACTTCAAAATGTAAGGCGGATTGGATCTCACCATGATGCCCATCATAACCCCAAATTATTTCAATTATACTATTTGATGGAAGAGATGTGGGGATATCCAGAGTTTTGTTCAAACATGGGTTCCACCCCTTCACAAGCCTCCAGTAAGCAGAGTGGTAGTATTACCCCAGTTGATGAGAATCACCTACCACCTAATATTGCCTGGTAACACAGAGTTGTCTCATTGTTCCATGCATTGTGACGTCACACTACAACCTCTCCTTTCATTGGTTAGCACCTGGGTGGTCACATCTAATATACTAGGTGCCATATTTCAAGACTTGCATACAGAGGCTATACCCAGGGTTACTATACCACCGTCATGAAAGTGAAAGCAGAGAATTTGGTTGTCACAAAATGACCGAACTTCTCTGAATTTGTCTGCTTGACTCACGTGTCAAGCAGACAAATATCAGTTCCCCCAGCATTTTAAACCTCCCAGGTAGCAAGCCCAGCTTGTCATACCTGATAGAATGTCTGTGATAGCCTCAAGGGCCAAATTGATTCGTATTTATTTGTATTGATTTGCAGATTTATTCATTCATGAATATGACATTATTCACGAATGATTAAGGCTGTTGACAGATAATACATATGGCTGTTCAATATAGCAATTGGATTGCATCCAAATCCCCACATTTGTTTTCTGCCTACACCAAAGCCTGCAACAATTGTGAAGCAGTCATTAATCAGTTAAAACTCTATTTTGAACAGGCTAAGCATAGAAAACTTGCTTCTTGTCCAAGTGGTAATCGAGCATTCTGGTCTCTTGCCAAATCTGTTGGCAACACCTGTTCCCACATTTTTCAAAACTAGGTGGTTCTATTTTCACTCAGCTAAAGATAAAGCTGAATTACTAGCATTACCTTGGTAAACCACTTCCTACCATTGCTAGTACACTCCATTCAATGCCTCCTGTAGTCTTCTGCCAAAAGGATGTTAGATGAATTTTGAACACCCATGATGCCAAGAGAGTGCCAGGTCCTGATGTTAATTCTCCACTTGTTCTCAAAACCTTTGTACTGAGCTTACTCCATTTTGCACTGTCTTATTCCACCAGTGTTTTCCCTTCAGCTTGAAAATTAGTTCATATCCAGCCAGTTCCAAAAAGGATGACAAATCCTTGTCTTCCAATTATCCCATTGCACATACTTCTCTTTCTAAGATAATTGAAAAATCCATTAACTGCCTACTCCTAGACTATCTAGAAACCTTCCTTCTGACCAGTGATTGCCAGTGTGGATTCCATCAGTGTCAATCCACTGGTGATATACAGGCTTATGTTCCCCATCTATGGACAAATTCAATGGAAAAGTTTGGTGAAACTCAACCAGTTGCTCTTGATGTTTCGAAGACTTTTGATCATGTTTGGAATAAAGGTCTTTTAAATAAGCTTCCATTTTATCATTAGCCAACTACTTTGTAATTGAGTATCTAGTTTTCTATCTGACCAATTACTGTGAGCAATGCTAGATGGCTCTCTGTCTTGTAACTTCCCCAGTAATGCTGATGTTCCCCAAAGTTCACTTCTTTCTCCCATTCGTTTCCTCTTGTATATTTCCAGTCAATGGAAGATAGTGATTACACTATCTTCCATTGACTGGAAATCCTATCGACAGTTTTGCTGATAATAGCACATTGTATTCCACCTTCCAGTTTTAGAAACCTTGCCCTGCACAAACAGCTTCAACTTCTCAAATATCTACTACCAAATCATTAAATGCTGATCTCCAGGTAATTCTCCAGTGGGGAAATGATAACTTAGTTGATTTCAACCCTTCAAAAACTGAATCCAGTCTTATATCTCACAAAAAAATTTCTTCTGTTCCTATGCTTATCTTTCGATGACACTCAGATTTCTAGACAATCACACATCTCTACTGGGGATTGCCCTGACTTTTAATCTCTCTTGGCATCAGCCAAATCACAAATGTTGCTTCTTCTGCATCTAAAAAACTGGGCATTCTCTTTCCCTCTTGACGTTACTTTGTGTCCAAACATTGCTCAAATCAGAAATCCGCCCTACCATGGACTAATGTTCCCACATCTGGGGCATTGCCCCTAAAATCTCTCTCAGACTTGTAGGCTCCATTGAAAATAGGGCAGTTAGTTTAATTAATGACCCGTCTCTAACAAAGTGTTTCATAGACATTCTGTTTCTGCTGCATGTCTTTTCTATAGATACATCCTTGTGACCAGTTTTTCTGAATTGGCTTTTGTGATTCCCACTCTTTCTTCGAACCCAGCCCAAACACATGCTGCAACCAGTGAGCATTCTTTTACTGTGCAACTTCAAACTCACAGAACTGCTTTTTCTTCTTCCTCATTTATTCCTTCAACTTTAGTTTTCTGGACAAAGCTCCTTTCATAGAAAATATATTCTATAGAAATTTGTCTGATATCAACAAGTATCCTGTTCATCTGCTCAACCTTCATCCCATGCAGCATGCATGCTGCTAAGTAGTATATGTTCTAATACCTCTCTTGCTTGTGGTGTTCATTTAAAAAAATAAAATAATATACAGTTTTTGTTATACACCCATTCCAGATGCTATTGAATTTCTACTAGAAAGATGTCTGTTGCTCTCTTCCTCCATCCCCCATTTCCTCACTTAGAATTAGTATCATTCTCCCAGCTATAAGAAACCAAACAGCACCTTATTGTTCTAACTTAGATACATGCTAACCATCACTCTCCCAGCATATAAAGAATAGCCTAAATACTCATATTTACTAGAAGCATTAACACTAGTTCTTAAATGACAGTGCCTAATTTAAATCTCAACTATTCAAATCTATCCGGGACTCACTCTTGTAATATCTGCAGGGCAACATGCTTTAAATTATTTATTTTGATTATTATTATTTTCAATTTTTTGAAACTAAATCCAATATTCTTTCTGCGTTTTTATTTGCTTAGATGCATGTTATTTTTTACAGCCATAATCAAAATTGGTACTTCAGTTCAGAGGTCCCATTCAGCTAGACTTGCTGCTGAAGGTATTGAGATGCCACATTTCTTTGCTTTGTTAAATTAAGTTTACTATAAATTTTGTAGTGTTTTTTTTTAGTTCATTTTTAAAATCTGTTTTATTTATTTATTATTTTTTCTTATAGAAACACATTGTAGATTCCTTCTGGTGGGTGCTTTGGTATAAACCTTACACCCAAAAACAAACTTAGAAAGTTAAATAAAAATTTAAAAAATAAAATAAAATTTTTATATTTCTCTAGTATGGTATTTACTTTTGATTATCATTGTTATATTTTAATTGGAAAAGTATAGCCATAAAAAAAATTCTTTAAAGACAGGTTTGCACTGGCAAACTGTTGAACTTGTTCCTTTATGTGAGAGTGTATACATACACAATTTTTGTGTTAACTGAAAAGATGCTCTTTTTCTTTCATACAGGCAATAACGATGAAACTGTTGCCTGTATAAAAATGATGTACACAAGTTTGAGTATATATATTTGTACTGGTGATGAAACAGTTGCTCACTGGCTATAGTGGCTTTCTTATACAAAGCCATATTTGTTGTAAAAATAATTTATGATTTAGAAAAATTCAAGAAGTGGAAAGAAGACTAAGTATGCATATAACATCTTCTTCCTGCTGGCATATGTCCTATTGCATCATACAGTTTCAAGATGCCTGTTTATTCTGCAGTGGAAACTTTATATCTGCTTGTATCAAGACCCCTAAATCTTTCTCATCCTAAATATTCCTGTCCACTAGTATATATGTCACCACTGCATTTCTTTTCTTTTTTCTCAAATGGAAACCTTACATTTAACAGTGCTGAATCTTTACTTGCTATTTTTTAAAATCATAAGTGTAAATGATCTGAGTCATTCCAAAGCAGAATAGCTTTGGAATGACTAAATATTTAAATTATTTGCAAATTATGTAAATTATTTGCAAACTCCAACATCATTTCCTCTATATTTCATCAATGTCATTGAGGAAAATCATAAACAAGAGGACCTCCAAAACTCTGAAATCCTGATGGATTCTGCTCACTATTATTCCTCTCTGAAGAATGCCCATTAATTACACCCCTTCTCTCTCTCTCTCTCTCTCTCTCTCTCTCTCCTCTCTCTCTCTTCTCTCTCTCTCTCTCTCTCTCTCTCTCTCTCTCTCTCTCTCCCCCCATTTCCTTCACTTAGAATTAGTATTAATAGTGGCAAAAGGTGCTCTAAAGTGTGCTTATACAACATCAGCCAAAAAAAAAAAAAATATATATATATATATATATAAAAATCCAATTTAGTTATCTGTCCATTCCAGGAGTTTCTCTAGTTCTTCATTGAATTTATTCGAACTATACACATCCGAAATAATGGGTAGAATGCCATTCCAGCAATCAACCATCCTTCCTCAGTTTTATGCTACCCCATGTGCTTAGCCTGAACAAGAGAAAGAATCCCTTCAGCATTGAGTTTTCCCAAGCCATTCAAAGCCTTAAACACCTCAAGCAGATAATCTTGCATGTTCCTAGTCTCTCAAGATGCTGCAGTTTCAGAACTGAAGTCCTTTTGGTAAGAACATCCCTTTATTCCATTATCTGTACTTGTTGCAGCAGCTCTACATCCCATCTAAAATGAGGCCTCCAGACCTGTATGCAGTACTCAAGATGTAGCCTGACCATTGCCTTATACAATGAGATAATCATCTCATTCTTGCTAGCAAAATTCTTGTGTATCATTGACAAAACCCCATGAGCTGTCCTGCAGCCTGTCTGCATTGCTCAGAGATCATATTACACAATTTAACAGGAGAGACTGCTTCTACAGGGATATGACACACTTAAATAGAAGGGGTGCAAAAGTGTTTGCCAATGCTATTGAGGCAGCATCAGGTGGATCAGAAAACTGCTAGTCTGGGGAGATTCACAGACTAAAAGATTAAAAGTAGCCGCAGGCAGAGGTGGAGATGATTCTTGGAGGGTGGGGTGCTCAGGGTTTCATTTAGGGACTGATGGCAACCTATCATGAAACAAATAAATACATGGGCTGTGTTAGGGTAACTAAGAATAAAAATAGGTGCATGTATACTTGCATGAACACCAATGCTTTTTTCCTGAAAATGTGCCGTAACGGATCGACTTTTTTTATTTTACAGATTAAAAGTATGCATCATGCGAATACTCGTATAATTTTTTGTTTTTTATAAATTTTTTAGTAGAAAATACATGAGAGTAATTAACCCATTTGGGCTATCCCGAGTTATTTTGTGTATGCCAAGAAGTGTGCAAATTATACAGCTTTTTGTAATAAATTAGTGCTTGAGCTAAAAGAAAGGAACAGGAAAACACTTTTCACTACTCATTATATAAATAAATTTTAAAAAATCAAGTGGAACCCACAAGTACTAACCTCCCGCCACAAGCGATAAATGTGAACTAATTACATTCTGACACACAGTCGCCACAAGTGGATAGGCAAGGTAAGTGTCGCTTACGGGATGCAGTTCAAGAGGGTGCCGAAATATTTTTTTATATTGTTTTCTAATTGGTTAATGCTTATCAGTATTCAGCATTTAGGATGGCAAATTTTATTTTGCTTACTGGTGGCACAAAAAGGAACCTGTGGTACTGTTCTGACATTGCCGTACAATAAATAAATATAAAAAAAAATTAAAATCAGTCATCTGCTGCCAGGTGTAAGAAAATCTCAGGGATTTATCTGGCTAACGCAAAATTAGGCAGATAAATGCCCGAGAAAATACGTTTCAATCATAAATTTGGAGGTATTATTGTATCCCGAGATATTTCGTTTAGTTCAAAATAACTTAAAACTAAAAATGAGATATCTTGGGATAATCCATGAAGGGGTTAAACTAACAAATCTGTAATTACTCATGTTACTGATTGTGAATTGGGGATACATTCACACATCTCTAGTCCACAGGGACCTCCCCCAAATCCAAGGATGCTTTCATAATTATGGCTAAGGGTTTGCTTACTTCCTTCCTTCGATGCTTCCCTTAATTTAATTTTGATAGATCCCATACACCCCAGGTGCCTTTCTTACGTTTAACTTCAACAATTTCTCTTCCATATTTTGTCATCCTACATGAACACCCTTTGTACAAATTGGAACAATGTGCCAATAGTGGTGGATGATAGGGTAAATTGGGAACAGTATATATTAATGACAATAAAGGTTGGAAATGTCCACCTGTGTATATAAACATGCAGCTGCCCATTTTATCATACTGCATGCCATTTGCCCAATTTTCACCAAGTCTGTGTTTTGGGTAATCACTTAATGTCAATAAAAAATATTCTGTTTAAGTTTGTCCAACCATGATGGATTGTTACTATACTTTCTCTTTTAAGATTCCCCACAAAAAAAGTTTCTGAGGAAAGTTGATAATAATTTTCCTACAAAAAAAAAAAAAAAAAAAAGATTTTCTGAAATACATATATATTGATATCAAAATTATTTTTTTGCATTCAATTCCTTTACTATGGGGGGGGGATATATATATATATACACACACACAGTGGATTCCGGTTATTTGGGCTGTCGGTTAATCGGGACAGCTGTTTATTTGGGGTAAATCTTAAAAAACCGAACCAAATCGAGAAAATAGCCAGGGTTTACTTCACTTAATTGGGACAACATGCCGTTTAATCGGGGCAGGAGGCGACAGCACTGCAGATTGCATCTAATATTGTCTACGATTGTCTCCGACTGTACCACGTGGTTTAGTCGGATTTCTGGAGGTCACAACCAAAAAACAAAAAAAAAAAAAAAAAACAATTAGCAGACACATGTTTATTGGGCTTTTCTGTTAGTGCAATCTGTCATAAACGGATAGTAAACTCGATTTTATTGAATTTGCGATAATACCGACAGCTGGAATTCTGTGGGTTATTATGGTGAAATGTGTTTACACTTCCACGAAATCTTCAATCATATAAAAAAATTTATTTTCAGAATCTTCTCTTCATTCCTATTTTTAAAGTTTCGTAACTTGTTACTCTGTTCTCACTTGCACATATCGTGTTCTTTGTTATTGATTGCTTATCTTTTTACTGTTTTAAATTTTAAACCGCCACCCACAAATGTGGGTGGGGGTTAAAAACAGAAATGTCAACTAGTTAGTATGTACATATTACAGAACGTATTAATTATTCTGATTTTTTAATCATTTAATTTAATTGGTAAGGTAATAAAGGGTTAAATTGTGCTTAATGTCTTACTTTTATACCCTGTGGATAATATTCCTCCTGTTTTTGCTAATTAGAATCACTGTTTAATAGAATTAAAATTAAATTCACAAACGTGATCACAATGACCGGCACTTACTACACATTGTATAGTGAACAGTACTTTACTAAGGTGAGTCCATCGTAGCGTGATTTGATTGTACAGTGAACCAATTGTAAAGCGGGGGGGGGGTCCATTGTACTTTTAACTATTTACATGAAACTTCGGATAATTGGGGCAGCCGCTTAATCAGGCCAAAATGCACTAGTCCCTATGTGTACCAAATAACCAGAATCGATTATATATATATATATATATATATATATATATCCAAGTAATCCAGAGTTTACAAGTCATGGAAGTATATTAGCCGTTATCTTTGTGAAATAATATGCTGACCAAAAAATTCTTCCATCTGGTGGTTCATAGTCAAATTGACTGTATAGCAAGTGGCACTGTCTTGTTGGAAACCAGCCATGTGTTTCAACCAATTTTGTGACAACCTCTTCATATTTAAATGCTGAATACTTTCGTGGTATAGACCATTTAAAACATTATTCCTATAGAAAAGGCATAATCTCAGTTGAGTTACAGCATTTATTGTTTTAGTGAGAAACATTGCCCAAACAATATATTTTCATGATATTTCATACCGTACCACACCACACTGGGTTTTAAATGGATTCAAGGGTTCTCTAAAAATCGTGTTGGATTTTCAAGGAACTCTAAATGCAGTTACAATAATTGTTTACATAACCAACCATGTGAAAGAAGACCTCATCAGAGTCAAAAAAAATGGTCAAAGCAGTGTTCCCCAATCTTTGGCACATTTGTAACACTTGACACATTTGTAACAGGTCATGTGAAATTCTATATGAATTTCAAAAAAATAAGATAAATAATTAATTATAACTGAATTAATTAAAATCATTATATGATAAATTAAATTTAAATATGAGTTATAAGTCAAAAACTGTTTTTTTGGAATATATTAGGATGCCAGTATCTCTATAACGTTACAGGACATCATATTAGATCAAAAAAAAATACTTGATAAAATATGAACATGGGTTACAAAAGGTTTAGAATTATATGGCAAGTTGCACTTTCACACCCTTGCTTGTTTGCTAGGTTTTTTTTTCAGTTTGCACGTATTTCACATTCAGATGCGAAATACATGCAAACCTAAATTTTTTTATTCTATATACACAGTGATACTATTATTTCAACATAATTATTGACCTATGTGGAGAACTTACGGAATGATTCTTTGTGTTGAAAGGATTCTTAGAATGCACAACGTAACTTGTTGTAAGACTGAAACTTCAGAAATGCTCAACAACAAATGTGCTCTTCTTGGCATGCTTCTTTCGATAAAATGGATGATGCTCTGCCTGAAATAAAAACAGAGTAATAAGAATCAGTAAAATACAGAACTGGTTTGCAGGCCCTAGCTCCACTTCTAACAGGATAGTAATTCATTCATGTACACCTGTATAAAATTTCAAAATTAATATTTGCATTTTTTTTTTAATTCCTAGATGCAGGGTTTTATTTTAAATAGATAAGCCCCTATAATTTCTGTAGCATATACAGTCTTCAAAAGCAACAGATTTTGAGTCCAGCCTTGAAATGGACTAGAGCACAATGGAATGCTATTCTAGTTCATCATACACAATGGCAATGTTACATACATGGGTGATTGTTACAGATAAGAAAATATTAATAAGTTTTATAAAATTTCCCATTTCATCCCCTGCTTAGACCAAACATATTCAAGGGTTTCCACCAAATTTTGAGTCCAAGATGATCTTTTAATTATCTAGACAAATTTGGTCCCAAATTTTTACTCTAGTCATTCAGTCAGATACCTTAGGACACAAAGATGACAATGATTAGATTCTCCAGTAATCTAACTAAATGACTAACTTTAATCACAATATGCTGAAAGAATTCCTCTCCTAACCTACTTGTGTCTTGTTCCACTCAACCATCCCTTTATTCAGAGCAATAAATTCCCCTTAATGCCACACTGCTCCAATTTGTACAGCAATTTTTGTGTGACATTATCAAAACATTTCCTGAAATATAAGTACAGTAAGTGCCAGTTATAGTGATCACGTTTGCAAATTGAATTTTAATTCTAATAAATGGTGATTCTAATAAGTGAAAATCAACAAATATTATCCACAGGCTATAAAAATAAAGATATAAAGCACAATTTACGCTTTATTACCAAAGGTTTATTACCAATTAAGTGAAACGTGAAAATCAGAAGAATTATCCACAGGTTTGCAAAATAAAAATAAATTTATACTTAAGTACGTGGCTTAATTTATATACATATTAATTAAACATTTTAATTTTAAATAGTCACTTATTTTAGATTGCTTTAAATTATCACTACGAAGTCTATTTATAGATTTTTCAATATTGTATAACAGTCTATATTCACTGTCACTTGCACCAGTTTCTTCCAACGCTCTCCTCAGGAAGGCTATAGCCTCACTGGTTTGACGTTTTGTAACTTTAATTCGTTTGGGTTAATCTTCATTTTCCTCCTCCTTGGCAAATTATCAGTAACAGACTGGGCAATTTCTTCTTCTGTTAAAGCTGTAGTTACTACCCATTTATAACAGATTGTACAAACAAAAATGCCCAATAAACCAAAGGCTGCAAATTGTTTTTATTGTTTTATGATTCTGACCGCCAGAAATGTGCTTTAGAAAAATATCACAGAGGCATTCAAAATTGATTCTTATAACCGAAGATGTGATTCTAAGAAACAACGAAAATGTAGTTCATTTTACTGATTTGAATCAGTTCTTTGAAATTTGATACTCTGAAGCGACTGATTCTAATAACCAGTGCTTACTATATATTGCTCTCCTCAGGAAGGCCGAACGTAAGGAAAAACCAACTGCCCTGACTTCCGATTTCAGTATTTCCGGACCTTGAAAGGTCCGGAAATACTGAAATTGGAAGTCAGGGCAGCTGTATCCCAATTGAAAAGTAATAAGGCGGCCGGACCAGATGCCATCGTGACATAAATAAGGGCTTTGGATGATTTTGGCATTGCGATAATAGCTGAAGTGTTAAATGAGATATATGAGAGTGGAGTGATACCAGAGGATCTTAGTAAATCCATATTCATAGCTCTGCCAAAGAAACCAGGGGCTATTGATTGTGAACTACAGCGCACCATTAGCTTAGTGGGTAATATTACTAAAATTCTTCTAAGAATAATATTAATGATAAGGAATAAAATAAGGCCGGATTTATGCAAAATACTGGAACAAGAAATGCAGAGAGACCTGTTTATGTGTTTCATTGATCTTACGAAGGCATTCGACAGGTTGAAACATGAAGAACTCTTCAACATTCTAGATTGTTTAGACATAGATGGGAAAGACATGAGGATACTCAGGAACTTATACTGGGAACAAACAGCCAGCCTGAGAATTGGAAAAGACAGGGGTGAGAACATAAGAATTCTGAGAGGTGTAAAACAGGGCTGTGTTTGTTCTCCGAACCTATTCAACCTCTACAGCAAGGAAATTATGAGAGGACAGAATGTAAACAACATCAGATATGCAGACGACATCGCTCTCATGGCCAAGACAGAAGAAGAACTACAGGAATTTCAAGACAAAGTAGTGGAACAAAGTAGAAGGAAAGGCTTGACAATAAACATTAAAAAAACATAGTGCATAGTTTTCAGCAAAATGAAAATAGTGCCCAAATGCATACTGAAAATAGGGAACAACATCATAAGACCAGTAGAGAAATACAATTATCTAGTGAGTTGTGTTACACAAGATGGATGATCAGATAATGAAATCAAAAGACGTATTGGTATGGCCAACGCAACATTTCAGCAACTGGGCAACATACTAAAAGATAGGTAATTGTCAGTGAAAATGAAAAACAGAATTTTGAACTGTTATGCAAAACCTGTCCTTATGTACGGTAGTGAATGCTGGACAATCTCCTGAGAAATGCAAAGCGTTTGGAGGCGACAGAAATATGGTTTTATAGACAGATGCTCAGAATACCCTGGACTGAACATATCACGAATGTAGAGGTACTACAAAGAGCAGGAACACAAAGATCATTACTGAGGAACATAAGAGAAAAGCAGCTGAAATTTTATGGGCACATCATGAGGAAGGAAGATTTGGAGGAGATCATCATGATAAGCGAGGTGAATGGAAAGCGAAGCAGAAGAAGACAAAGAATAAACTATATTAGTAGTCAAACCAACTGGATGAATGTATGGAGTCTAGACCTGCTGAGAACAGCAAAAGATCGAGAAATGTTGCCATTAAGTGTCCATTAAGGACGTTGCTGATCAACCATGATCAGCAACGTCCTTAATGGATACAGTACGGAGAGAGAGACAGAGACAGACACTATATATTGATATCAAAATTATTTTTTGCATCCAGTTCCTTGGATTTAGTTACAATATCAAATAAAATTTATCAGATAAGATTTCCCCTTAGCAAACCCTTGGCACAACCAAAGTATAACTGCGCATGGCATGGGCATACATTTGCACATCTCCAATTCACAGCGACTTCTCCTGAAATCAAAGATGCTCTTGTAATTGTGGCTAAGGAGCTTGCTTACCTTCTTTGCTGTCTACCTTAATATAATTAGATAGATCCCATCTACCCCAGGTACTTTTTTATGTTTAAAAAAGTACCTAGGCTAGATTTATCACAAAAAAATTTATCACAAAATTGTTTAGTTCCCTATGAAATTGATAAACTTCTGGCATCCCCCCCTCTCTAAAGAATCCCTCATGTGTGATTGTAGATGCAAAATACCTATACAGCCTGTCTCAACCTGACCAGGATCATCGACAGCAGTTAAACTGTTAGCATTAAGTGGACCGGTGTGATTCAGCCCCTTCCTCTTTTTATTGTAGAAGCCTTTGCAGTTTTTTGTGGCACACTTTGCTATAGACTTCTCATAATCTGCCTTTGCTTCTCATAACCTCCCTCGTGACTTGATTGCAGTCTAGTTTATATGTACATCACCTGATAATTAGTGTTAATAGTGGCAAATGATGCAAGATATGAAGCTTATGCAGCATCTGCCAAAAAATAAATAAATAAATCCTCCCATTTTACCTATCCATCCCCTCTAACAGTTTGTGTAGTTTTTCCTTGAATTTATTGAAGTTATCCACTTCCACAACATCAGATGGAAGTTTGTTCCAGAAACCAACCACCTGCTGGCTAAAGGCAAACTTCCGCACATCTATTCTTCAACTAGCATTCCTCAATTTGAATTTGTGTCCCTTCATGTGCATAGTGTTGCAGGAGTAAGAATCCTATCAGCACTGAGCTTACCCAATCCATTCAAAGCAATACACACCTTAGTCAGATTACCTCTTATGGTACCCATTGTCCAGATGCTGCATTTTGTAGAACTGAAGCCTGTCTGGGTAAGGGTAGCCCTTCTGTTTCTTTCACTAAATCTTGTTGCCCTTCTCCATGTCTGCTCTGGCAGCTTTACATTTATATGTATCCCATGCATATATGGTCCAACAGTATAGAAATTCAAAATGGTGTGTGACCGCACTATAGTGCCCTTTACAAAAACAAAAATTGTTCTCCTTAATCTCGATGGCGGTTACATCTTTAAGTAAATCCCACATCGATACACTATGATCGCTGCCACCTCGTGATTGTTTTAGCTGCAGATTCTTAATGCATGAATAATCACTGCTGATAATCATATCAGGAGTATTACTCCGGGTTGCCTTTCAAACATGCTGCTGTAAAAAATAGTCATTCAATTAATACACAAAAGCCTTGCTAGTGTGCGAATGACTAACCCACAAGTTCTGTTGTTGTTTTTTTTGGTTTTTAGGAACATTAGCAACTAAGGCCATATTGCTCTGGGGATATGCGGTAGTCATTCCGCGACCTTTCCGCATCCTCCGTATTTGGTGGTCACTGACTCGAACTCTGGTCTAATCAAGAAGTGCGTGCTACGCACTGCTGCTCCCACAAGTTCTAGTCAATATATGGAAAGTTAAATTCCCCATTATAAGACTTTCTGATTTACTGGCCCACTCCATTTCTCTGTACTGTTGTTCATTTTACTCATCAGAGTCCTTAAGCTTACAACACATTCCTACTCTCAGTTTTGCTTTCCCAGTG
Source organism: Mastigoproctus giganteus (assembly GCF_048544385.1). Lineage (NCBI taxonomy): Eukaryota > Metazoa > Arthropoda > Arachnida > Uropygi > Thelyphonidae > Mastigoproctus > Mastigoproctus giganteus. Next base: position 117,699,152 of record NC_143585.1, read on the forward strand.
CTTATGTCACACCAAACTGACATTCCTTATATCTGTGTGACACCACATCTCAGATATCGAACAATATCTGCATTTAATGTCTTGACCATGGGTTTTTTTAAGGGAAAGTCTTGTCTGACAAATTTGATAGGATATTATGATGTGGTTACAAAGGAACTGGTTGCAAAAAATAATTTTGATATCATATATTTGGATTTCAGGAAAGCTTTTGACACTGTTATGCATGAAAGACTATTGTACAAATTGGAGCAGAATGGTATTAAGGATAAGTTGCTACAATGGATAAAAGGATGGTTAAATGGGAGAAGACAGAGGGTGGTAATCAATGGGTGCTGCGCTTCGCGGACTAATGTTATTAGTGGAGTCCCACAGGGTTCGGTGTTGGGTCCACTGTTGTTTTGTATATTTATCAATCATATTGATGAAGGTATATCAGGCTTAATGTTGAAGTTTGCAGATGATACAAAGGTTTGCAGCGTTGTTAATGACAGTAATGGCAGTGTGCTACTGCAACAGGATCTAGATAATTTGGGCAGATGGGCTAAGAAGTGGCAACTGAAGTTTAACCTTGACAAATGCAAAGTACTGCATATGGGTAGAAGTAACCCCAGAGAAACGTACCAACTGTGGGGTAATACACTTAAAGTGGTAGAAAATGAAAAAGACCTGGGAGTAATTGTGCAGTCAGATATGAAGTTTTCTGAGCAATGCAGACAGGCTGCCAGAGCAGGTCATGGGGTTTTGTCAATGATATGTAGGAATTTTGCTAGCAGGGAAAAGGAGGTGATTATTCCTCTATAGAAGGCAATGGTCAGGACACACCTTGAATACTGCGTACAGGTCTGAAGGCCTCATTTTAGGAAGGATGTAGATTTACTTGAGCTTGTACAGAGAAGGACAAGATTGGTGAGGGGAATGAAGGGATCCTCTTACCAAGAGGATCCCTTCATTCCCTTCATTTGAGTTTGAGAATGAGGGTAGCCTGTGCGGATGTAGCTTTTTGCCGCTCCTGGAACAGAGAAGTTTTTTCTGATTTATTTCTGTTTTATTAGCTTAACTTGGCATTAACTTATTTTCTAGAGTAGCTTTATATTCCTATTTATGATACTTGTTTAAAGTAACTTAGATAGAGAGTTTGTAGGTATAACTTAGTATCAGTAAGGGTATCAAATCCACGTGTTGACCGTTCGTAAATTGCTGCCATTGTAACGCGATACAGAATATCTCGAACTAGATAGCATAAGCTTAATATAGTATAGTATAGTACATAATATTGTCAATTAATCAGTAAAATCTATTTATCTTGTTGAACTTCATTGTCAATTACATTGTACTTTTAACTATACATATAACGACTTAGGTTACGTAACATAAATAATTAATATTAACTTGATACGGAAGTTATATAAAGGATTTCATAGATAACACTCGATACTGAAACATAAATATAGCATTATAACTGTGTTGGGATACAAGTTTAGGGTTTTAATTTTGTACTGAAATTGAAATTTTATTGAAATTAAATCAAAATCATGACTCAAACCAGAGCAGCAAAGCAAAAGGTTCAAGCTAATGGGAGTGCTGTGGCTCAGAGGAGAACTGACGGCGGCAGTTGCCCTCTAAATCACAGCATTTTTAAAATGCACTACTTGCTTGATGTTTCTGGAGCAGTCGGGTACGGGACATGATACTGCCATCGGGGATGTCTTTGTGTGTGCGCGCGATGCAAGGAGTGTATCGATATCAGGCAACAACTCAGCATTCTATTGGGCCTATATGAGAGCTTGAAGGACAGGGTGGATGCCCTCGAAGAAACTAAATTGAGGGGCCCATCAAGCTCTCAGCTGCCCACATCAATGCCAGAGCTTGCACTTGGGCATCACGTGACACAGAGGCAACCCCCAAGGCAGAATGCGCTGGTCCCGAAGGAACTAGTAGTTGTTGGTGACTCTATTGTCAGGGAAACGGGGAACATGCTTTGTAAAAAGGATAGGTGGAACAGGACCAGGGTATGTCTGCCAGGGGCAAAGGTTGATGACGTTGTAGAGCGGATATCATCTTTTAAGGGCACAAAAGGTGATATAGTTGTACACATTGGCACTAATGATATTAAGAGTAGGAAACCCGCGGAATTACTTAACAAGTACAGGTCACTGTTGAAAAAGAGACGTGAATTAGGGTTGAATTTGAAAGTGTCTGCAATTCTGCCCAGATACGATAGGAGGGAGTATATGATGAGAGCCCTGTCGATCAATTCGGCCCTGGAAAGATTGTGCAGGGCTCAAGGGGTAGAATTTTTTTCAGCCTGGTCTGTACTTGTTAACAGGAGAGACTGCTTCTACAAAGATGGGATACCCTTAAATAGAAAGGGTGCAAGAATGTTTGCTGATGCTATCGAAGCAGAGTTAGGTGGGTCGGAAAACTGCTAGATTGGGGGGATACAAGGACTAATAGATTAACAGTAGCCACTGGCAGAGGAGAAAGTGATTCTTGCACTGCTTCTATTGGAATGAGCAGCAGCCTGGAAAATAAGATGCAGGATATTTCAGAGACTGCTGGGAATCATTGGGGTAAAAGTAAACACATGGGTTGTGTTAGGGTAGCCAAGAAAAAGAACAGGTGCATGTACACTTGCGTGTACATGCACCTGTACAAAGGAGTTTAGTAAATAAATTTGATGAATTTGAGGTATTGCTCAAAACATCAAAGGCAGATATTGTTGGGATTTAAGAAACGTGGTGTCACACAGATATAAGGAATGCGAGGAGTACAATGTCTACAGAAAGGATAGACAGGATAGGAAGGGAGGAGGGGTTATACTATTAGTTAAGAAATACATAAAATCCAAGGAAGTGAAGCCAGTCGACATTGCTGGACAGTGCAGTGTCGAGTCAGTTTGGTGTGACATAAGCATTGGGAGATCAAAATTGAGAGTAGGAGTGTGCTATAGGCCTAATGACTCTGATGAGTATAATAAGAAACTGTACAGGGAAATAGAGTGGGCCAGTAAATCAGAGAGTCTTATAATGGGGGATTTTAATTTCCCAAATATTGACTGGAATTTGGGGCTGGTCACTCACACACTAGCAAGGCTTTTGTGGATTTATTGGATGATTGTTTTCTACATCAGCATGTTCGGGAGGTAACTAGAGGGAGTAATACTCTTGATTTGATTATCAATAGTGATTCTTCATGCATTAAGAATCTGCAGATAAATGAACAACTAGGTGGCAGTGATCACAGTGTGCTGAAGTGGGATTTACTCCAAGGGGTAACTACCATTAGTGGTAAAGGGAAGGGTTATTGCTTTCGTAAAGGTGACTACGATGGACTGAGACAGTATTTAAATTCTATACAGTGGGATCAACTGATGATTTTACCAACAGCAAATTCAAAATGGGAAGCATTCAAAGAACTTATCTTGGAAGCTACTAGGCTTTACATACCAACTAAGAAATATTGTTCAAGGATTAGGCCTAAATGGATGTCAGATGAACTAATGAGACATATGGCAGAGAAGAAAAATGCATGGGATACATACAAATTAACACGTGACACAGAAGCCTATGATAGATACAAGTTGATCTGTAACCAAGTTACAAAGGAGGTTAGGGAGGCGAAGGCAGATTACGAGAAATCTTTGGTAAGAGATGCAAAGAAAAACAGCAAAGAGTTCTTTACTTATGTAAACTCTAGAAGGAAGGGGATGAATCAGATTGGTCCACTGGATATCGATGGGTCAACTGTTGATGATGCTGCTCAGGTAGCTAACAAACTAAATGAATATTTTGCATCGACATTCACACATGAAGAGTTATTCGGCGAGGGGAATGCCAGAGGTGTATTCAACTCTGGCAGTAAGCTAGAGAATCTTGTAATCTCTGAGAGGAAAGTGGAGGAGAAATTATTGAAGATAAACACAAGAAAGGCACCTGGGGTGGATGGGATCTATCCAGTTATATTAAAGGAGGCAGCAAAGGAAGTAAGCAAACCCTTAGCCATAATTATGACAGCTTCCTTGCATTCAGAGGAGGTACCCATGGACTGGAGATGTGCAAATGTGACTGCAATTCACAAAGGAGGATCAAAAGCTGACACAAGTAATTATAGACCTGTGAGTTTAACTTCTGTTCCCGGAAAATTAATGGAGGCACTGGTTAAAGAAGCACTGCAGAATCATCTAGACAAGACTTCAGTTATAGCTCGGACACAGCATGGTTTTGTTAAGAGGAAGTCTTGCCTGACCAATTTGATTGGATACTATGATGCAGTCACAAAAGAACTGGATGCAGGGAATAACTTTGATATTATATACTTGGATCTTAGAAAGGCTTTTGATACTGTTGCACATGGAAGACTGCTGCACAAATTAGAGCAGTGTGGCATTGGAGGCAAATTGCTGCTATGGATAAAGGGGTGGTTGAGGGGGAAAAGACAGAGTAGTAATCAATGGACACTGGTCATCGTGAACTAATGTTATTAGTGGAGTCCCTCAGGGTTCAGTATTGCGTCCATTATTGTTTTCTGTATTTATAAATGATATTGATGATGGTATATCAAGCTTAATGTCCAAGATTGCAGACGATACGATGATTGGCAGGGTTGTCAAGTACACTACTGACACTATGCTGCTTCAACAGGATCTGGAAAGGTTGAGAAGATGGGCTGAGAGGTGGCAAATGAAGTTTAACATTGACAAATGTAAAGTACTACATATAGTAAACAGCAACCCCAGAGCAACGAATCAACTCTGTGGTACTACACTGACAGTGGTAGAGAATGAAAAGGACCTGTGGGTGGTTGTGCAGGCAGATATGAAGTTCTCTGAGCAGTGCAGACGGGCTGCAAGAGTAGCTCATGGTGTATTGTCAATGATATATAGGAATTTTTCTAGCAGTGATAAAGAGGTGATTATTCCTTTGTATAAGGCAATGGTCAGACCACACCTAGTGTACTGTATACAGGTCTGGAGGTCTCATTTCAAGAAGGATGTAGAGCTGCTGGAACAAGTACAGAGAAAGGCAACAAGATTAGTGAATGGAACAAAGGGGTGCTCTTACGAAGAAAGGCTTAAGTTTTGCAAATTACAGTGTCTGGAGACTAGGCACCGGCGAGGGGATCTGATAGAGGTGTATAAAGCCTTGAATGGTTTGAGCATGCTCAATGCTGATGGGATTCTCCCTCTTGCTCAGAATAATCACCTGAGAGGGCATAAATTCAAATTGAGGAAGGACAGATGTAGGATAGACGTGCGGAAATTTGCTTTTAGCCAGTGGGTGGTTGTTTGGTGGAACAGACTTCCATACCTTGACGTGGAAGTTGATAGCCTAAATAAGTTTAAGGCTCAGCTGGACAGGTATTTTGAACGAACAGAGGGGTGAAGTGGAAGTGGTTATTTTATTTTATTTTTTATTTATTTATTATTATTTTTTTTATTTTTTTTTATTTTTTGGCTGATGCTGCATAAGCTTGCTTTCTTGCATCAAATGGCTCTATTAATGCTAATGCTAACTTAGTAGTCAAAAAGTAATCATTGTGAAATGAATCATGACTAAAAAAAAATAGAAATCTCGTTCAATCTGAATGCATCATTTTAACATTCAGCATTCCAGACTTACCACCCACAATTAAAGTTGTTATTTTCACTGTAGGATTCGACTGTACATTCCAAATCCTGTTCATTGCTTCAAATGCGAGGGCGACTCGGTGGGCAGGAGCAGCAGCGTATCGCACACGCTTCTTGATTAGACCGGGTTCAAGCCCGTGACCATCAAATATGGAGGATGCGGAAAGGTTAGTGAATGAACATCGCATATCCCCCGAGCAATATGGCCTTAGTTGCTAATGATCCTAAAAACCAAACAACAAACAAACAATCAAATGCGAGAAATACGGTCATTCTTAGCAGGCATGTCGAGGCGATGCCATCTGTCCTATCTGCAGTTCCAAAGAGCACACTCAAGGCAGATTGCACAGTTACAACCCCAGTTTGCCCAAACTGCAAAGGAAGCCACCCAGCCTTTTCCAAAGCATTCGAATTATGGATAATCAAAGAGAAAACAGAAAATAAAGTTGTTTTCTGATGCATTCAGGCAACTTAGGTTAATTAAGCATGTCTAATATTAGGTCAAGCATGTCTAATTCCTATGCTGCTCACACTAGATGCTATGTTTCTGCCACAGCTCAAATAGATGTATGTTTTTCAGAACACCTCTGAGGCTGAAAAAAAAATTGAATCTACTGCATAGAAGTAGATGAGTTATTAGATAATGATGAACCAATTTTAGAACTCTATACCAGTGATACTACGGATTCTGGATGCCGTTTTTACGTGAAAAAAAAAAAAAAAAAAAAAAAAGAGGGTATAAATTCAAATTGAGGAAAGACAGATGTAGGATAGACATGCGGAAATTTGCCTGTAGCCAGCAGGTGGTTGGTTGGTGGAACAGACTTCATCTTTTGTTTTGGAAGTTGATAGCCTAAATAAGTTTAAGGCTCAGCTGGACAGGTATTTCGAACGAACAGAGGGGTGAAGTGGAAGTGGTTATTTTATTTTATTTATTATTTTTTTTATTTTATTTTTTTATTTTATTTTATTTTATTATTTTTTTTGGTGATGCTGCATAAGCTTGCTTTCTTGCATCAAATGCCTCTACTAATGCTAAAGAGAGGCTTAAGTTCTACAAATTGCAGTGGCTGGAGACTTGGCACCTGCGCGGTGATCTGATTGAGGCCTTGAATGGGTTGAGCACGCTTCAGATTACAAACCTAAGGGGGCATAAATTCAAATTAAGAAAGGACAGATGTAGAATAGATGTGCGGAAATTTGCCTTTAGCCAGCGGGTGGTTAATTGCTGGAACAAACTTCCATCTGTCGTTGTGGAAGTTGATAAGTTGAATAAATTTAAGGAGGAACTGGGCAGGAATTTGGAGGGAATGGTGCGTTTTTTTTTTTTTTTTTTTTTTTTTGTCTAATGCTGCATAAGCTTATACACTTGTTTTCTTGCATCACATGCTTCTACTACCAGCACTTCAATTTCATTAAAAATTTATTTTCTATACTCCTAGTACTGGTATTCATGCAAAAAAACATTCACCTGTTCTTACTCTTAGTTACCCTAACACAGCCTGTGTATCCCCCCCCAAGCAACAGTTTTTCGACCCACCTAACATTGCCTCGATAGCATCAGCAAATATTCTTGTACCCTTTCTATTTAAGTTTATTCCATCCCTGTAGAAGCAGTCTCTCCTGTTAACAAGCACAGACTACTGAGAAAAATTCTACCTCATGAGCCTTGCACAATCTTTCCAGGGGTGAATTGATTGACAAGGCTCTCATTATGTACTTCCTCCTATCGTGTGTGGGCTGAATTTCAGACACTTTCAAATTTAACCCTAACTTGCAAATTTTTTTTAACATTGACCTGTACTTTTAAGTAACTCCACAGATCTACTCTTGATGTCATTAGCGCCAATGTGTACAACAATATCACCTTTATTGCCTTTAAAAGATGTCTGCTCTACATCATCAACTTTTGCCCCAGGCAGACATACCCTGATCCTATTCCACCTATCCTTTTTGCACAATGTATTTCCTGCTTCCTTGTCATTAGAGCCACTGACAACAATTAGCTCCTATGGGACCAATGCATTCTGCCTTGGGGATTGTTTCTGTTGCCTGTTGATCACATGCAAACTCTGGCATTGATGTGGGTAGTGAGAGCTTGATGGGCCCCAAGTTGAAATCCTTCGAGGGCATCCACACTGTTCTTCGTGCTCTCATAAAGGCCCATAATGACGCTGAGTTGGCACCTAACATCCTCAAACTCTACATCGAGCACACCACAAAGACATCCAGCTTGGTAATATCATGTCCCATTCCTCTTAGCACCATAAACATCAAACAAGCAGTACATATCATAAGGCTGTGATTCAGAGGACAGCTACCCCTCTCAAGTTTTCCTTGCCATAGCCCTCCCACTTCTTTGACCCTTTTGCTTTGTTGCTGTTCTCTGTGGTAGATTTCGGTTCCAATTCAGTATAATAAAAAATACTACACTAAACTTTTATCCTAATGTGGTAATAACTATATACTGGTTATGCTATGAAATATACATTACTGAATATATATATATTTCAATAACAAGCTAATGGTATATGTATTTGATTACTCTTACCAATTATGTTATATGAATTCTGTATCTCCTGTCAAGGTTAGGTTATATGTATTATGCAATAACTTTGCGATTGCAAATTTAAGTAGTTATACTAGATAATAAATCTAACTATCTATCACCAACCTGTGTGATTCGAACTCTTGAGTGACCTATTTATGATACTATATCTACACCAAATCACCGATACTAAAAGCTCTATGAATATTAGTGTCGTACATTACAGACTACATGATAAATTTAAGTTATTGAAACACATGTAGTGCTATTAATTATAGTTAATAAACCTCTTATAATATTGACTACACTACTACAAAGCTATGTAGAAACCTCAAGTATCTGCTCTGTCAATACTAAAGCAATGTTGGCAAAATACGACCTTTCTTATCAATACAACACAGTGCTGGCAGACGTCGAATAATGATGAAAATAAGGAGCCAAAGTTGCTGAAAGGTGGCAGGGTGCAGAAGTATTGGTGGATAATTTCAAAGCAGTTATACTTTGAAACTATTGTTTATTAGGAGTTGCTGATGATCTTAAAAGAAGCAAGGAATGAAGATAATACTAATTTGGGGGAGAAGTTAGCCTTAGGCGTACCCTGCCATGGAGATAGCATGTGGAGGGGGGGGAGATAAAAACATTGAGCAAAGTAAAATGAGGGACTAGACATGGAGGGTGCAGTGCTAAAGGTAAGGAAGAGAGGGGCCAGACATTAGGAGGGATCAGAATTATAGTCTTAGTTAAGAAGCACATAAAATCTAAGGAAGTGCATCCAGGTGACATGGGTGGCTGGTGCAACATTGAGTCAATTTAGTGTGACATTAGCACTGGAAAAGCAAAAATGACATAAGTGTCTTAGGCCTAATGACCCTGATAAGTACAGTGAACAACTGTACAGAGACAGAGTGGATTGTGAAATCAGAATATCTTTTAATGGAGACTTTAATTTCTAGATATTGACTGGAACTTATGGGTTGGCCACTCGCTCATTAGCAAGGCTTCTGTGGATTTATTGGGTGACTGTTTTCTACATGAGCATGTTAGAGAGAGGCACAAAAGAGAGAGCAGTACTCTTGATCTGATTATCAGCAGTTTTTCTTCATGCATTAAGAATCTGTGGATAAAGAACCATCAGGTGGCAGCGATCACAGTATATGGTTGTCGGACTTAACTTAAAGATGGAACTACCATTGAGGATAATGGAAAGGGGTTTTTTTTTTGCTTTCGTAAAGATGACTATAGTGGTCTCAAAGAGTTTTGAAATTTTATACAGTGGGACCAACTGATCATGTCATCAACAACAAATTCTAAATGAGAAGCATTCAAGGAAATAATCATAGAAGCTCTATGCTTTTCATACCAACTAAAAAATACTGTAAAAGGCTTAGATCTAAATAGATTTTCAGATGAACTAATGAGATTTGTGGCAGAGAGGAAAAATGCATGAGATGCATATCAGGTGATACAGAAGCATATGGTAGATAAACTAGTCTGTAATCAAGTCACAAAGATTGAGAAATCTTGGGCAAAGGATGCAAAGAAAAAAAAAATGACTTCTTTGTTTATGTAAATGCTAGAAGGAAGAGAATGATTATGTCCATCCACTTGGTATTGAAGGTTCAGCTGTTGGTGATGCTGCTCGGATTGCCGACAAACTGAAAAGTATTGTGCATATATATTAACACATGAGCAATTCTTTAGGGAAGTGGATGCCAGTAGTTTATCAAACTCAAAGAGGGAACTAAATGATTTTATAATTACTGAGAGGAAAGTGGAAGAAAAATGTTAAATTTAAACATAAAAAGGCACCTGGGGTGGATATCATCTCTCCAGTTATATTAAGGGAGGCAGCAAGCCCTTAGTCTAGAAAGGGAAACAAGAATAATTACAGGCCTGTTAGCTTAACTTATGTTCCAGATCAAATAATGGAATCAATGGTTGAAGAAGTAATAAAGGACCATTTATGCAGGAGTGGCGTTATATTTAACTCACAGCATGAGTTAAGGGGAAATCTTGTCTGACCAATTCAATTTTATACTATGATGCAATCACAAAGGAACTAGTTCCAAAAAATGATTTTGATATCATGTACTTGGATTTCAGGAAAGCTTTTGATACTTTTGTACATGAAAGACTGACGTGCAAATAGGAGTAGTGTGGCATTAAAGGCAAGTTACTGCTTGGATAAAGGGGTGGTTGAGTGGTAGACTATAGTGATTATCAGTGGACACTACTCTTCGTGGACTAATATTATTAGCAGAGTCTCCATTAACAACATTGGGCTGGGCCCAATGTTGTTTTGTGTATTAATGATATTGATGAAGGTATATCAAGCTTGATGTCTAAGGTTGTAGGTGTTACTAAAGTTGGTTAATGACATTATGCTACTGCAAAACGATCTAAAAAATTTAGGCAGATGGGCTGAGAAATGGCAATTGAAGTTTAACATTGACAAATACAAAGTAGTGCATATGAGTAGCAGTAATTCCAGAGTAATGTACTAACTGTGTGGTACTATGCTCGAGGGTAGTGGAAAATGAAAAAAGAGCTAGGATAATTGTTCAGTCAACTATTGAAGTCCTCTGAGCAGTGTAGGCAGGCTGCCAGGACAGCTCATGACGTTTTTGTCAATGATATATAGTAATTTTGCTAGGTGGGATTAGGAGGTGATTATCCCTTTGTACAAAGCCATGGATATGCTGCATCCCAACTGCTGTGTAGAGGCCTGGAGGCCTCACTTTAAGAATGATGTAGATCTTCTGGAACAGTTGCAGAGAAGGCAACCAGATTGGTGAGGGGAACAAAGGGTGTTTTTACCAAGAAAGGCTTCTTTTCTGTGAACTGCAGTATCTGGAGACTAGACACTTGAGAGGTGTTCTAATTGAGGTGTTTAAGGTTTTGAATGGATAGAGCAAGCTCAGTGCTGATGGAATTCTTCCTCTTGCTCAGATTGGACACATGAGGGGGTATGGATTCAAATTGCGGAAGGATGATATAGATGCGTGAAAGTTTGCCTTTAGCCAGTGGGTGGTTGATTGCTGGAACAAACTTCCATATGTTGTGAAAGTGGATACCTTGAATAAATTCAAGGAAGAACTACACAAACTATTGGATTGGATGAATAGGTGAAATGGGGATTTTTTTTTTTTTTTTTTGTTGATTGATGATGTTTAAGCTTATTTTCTTGTATCAATTGCCACTATTAATAGTATATATATATTTATGGGCAGTAGGTTCATCCCTTGCCTTCTATTCTTATCATACATAAAGAATTCCTTACTATTTTCTTTAGGTGCACTATAGCAACAACAGTTTGTGCATCATTAAACACCCATCTCCCCCCCCCCCCCCCCACACACACACAATTTTCTTTGCACTCTTAGCAGAAGTCATGACGTGATCTACCTTATCATGCTAAATTCTCTGATTAACTTGATTACAGACTAGGTTTTACTTAATGTACTTTCGTACCTCTGGATTAAAAGTTGCAGAATTTAATGGAAATTGATCTGCTTATAAAAAAAAAATAACAAAATTGTGTTTCTGTCATGTCTTCATTGAAAGATATATTGAAATTTTAGTAACTTAATGAACTATCAGTTTAAAATATCATACAGTGTTCCATGTGCTATCTTAAAAATGAATCTTATTCATTTTAAAATAATTTAATCAAATATACAGAGACTCCCAAAAGTAATGCACACCACGCTCATTCTCCTCACTTTATAGGCCTGAATAACTGACATTTATCAGGATCATAATGTGAAGTTTAACCTCAACATTATTGTGCTTTTAAATATGGATCGTGATATTGCTCCAGGTCCGGTTATAGTTTGATATCAAAGATCTTTTATCAAAACTGAAACTTTACATGGTCAAATGCCAACACAAAATATGAAATCATGCTGTAATTTCATGTTGGTCTAAAGGTTTCATCAAGGTCAGACCGGTGTTGAAGACAAGCAATGGTCAGATACTGAGAAAATCTATGGACAACACATTGATGGTTATTATTACCACTATTTTGGAGGAAGACAGATGCATGTCCTGTGAAGAAATAGCCAACAAATCTGGAATACCGAAATCACCTGTTCACCATATTTTAACTCAGGTGTTACAAAAATGAAAGGTCACCATCTGTTGGGTCCCACATTTTCTGTCAGATGAACAATGAGCAAATCATAAAGAAATTGCAACACATTTACTCGCACATAAGAGACAAGATGGTGAAGAGTTTTTAAAATGCATGCTGTTGTTGATGAGCTATGGTCACAGAACTATGAACCTTAACTAAAGTTGCAATTAGTTCAGTGCCAACATTAATCTTCGCCATTCCCCTCTAAATGTTGCCAGCAGTAATCAAAGTTGTGACTTACAATTACAAGGGCATTATTGCTGCTGATCATGTGTCACATTAAATATCAGTAACTGGAAACTAACATGAATCATTTCTTCATTGGAAATTATGCCCAAAAATTCATTAGAGGCTGGTGTGCTCACACCACACCCTGTGACAGTACAAACTCTTATACCACATGATCTGTACAGCTTATTTTTACCGATTAAAAGTGTTAAGCACTACCTCACCCCATCTTTTTCTTCCTGATATGAGTCTTTTCAATTACAGTCTATTCCCCATGCTCAT